>NC_133324.1:798664457-798904950 GCF_042186555.1 Aquarana catesbeiana
TCACACCCACCAATGTTATAAAGGACAAGGAAGGCCGCTATATCATGGTAACAGGGAAAATCAATGAGAACGGAATCACCCTACTTTCCTATTATGCTCCCAATACAGGTCAAATACAGTTCCTTCGCTCAATGCTGACAGTGATTATGCCCCATGTGATGGGCATGTAATTCTGGAAGGGGATAGCAACACTTCTCTAGAATCTAACCCCAGGAAGACAGTTCTAAAACACACCCCAAAGCAGAGTGGAGGAATAGCAAGCAGCTACGATTTGATTGATATATGGAGAGATGCCTATCCCACCACCAGGGACTACACGTTCTACTCCCACCAACACAAAACGTATTCCCGAATAGATCACCTATTCACTTTATCCCCTCTACTCTCATATGTCTCGTTGGCTAAAATCCTGCCCATGGCATGGTCAGACAACTCCTCGATCAAGTTACACTAACAAACCTATGGTCGAAATCGCAACCAACTTCTTGGCGACTAAACGAGTCTTTATTAAACGACCCTATTATTGCCAAAGGAGTTGAAAGGACTCTCCAACACAACTTTCAGGACAATCCCCCCTCGTTCTCCACCCCAACCATGATTTGGGCGGCTCATAAGGCCACTATCCACGGTAAACTGATGCAATTAGCCTCCAGAGCGAAACAAGCACGTGAACAAACGATCAGTCAACAAAACAAGGAGTTGCAACGCCTTATGCGTGAACAAAAAGCTAATCAGCATCTTGATCTTAGAGACCAGATTGATGTCACCCGTACGGCCCTGAACTTGAGTCTCACCACTAAAGCAGAAAAACACATTAGATGGTCCAGACACTATTGGTGTATCTACACCATGGGGGGATAAACCTAATAAACTTTTGGTGAGGAAACTGACTCCCAGACCATTTACACCTGCTCTACCTAAATTGCGGTTGCAGAACGGCCAGACAACCCAGAATCCCCAGCTAATACTGCAGGAATTTTTCACGTTCTACTCCAAACTATATTATTCCCCTACCCCTCTCCACAAGGATAGGGTGGAGGAGTTCCTCTAAGACATCCCGCTCCCTACACTAGACCGAGATCATGCAGAGCTGATGGAAGCGGAAGAAAGAGAAGTAGTAGCAGCCATTAAAAACCTAAACCCATCCAAAGCGCCAGGCCCAGGTGGATTCTCTGGCCACTATTATCGCAAATATGCAGAGGTTCTAACCCCACATCTATGCTCTTTTTACAAAGAATTAAGAAAGGGCTCCCTCTTACCACCACAAGAAAATAATCTCTTTATTCACATTATACCCAAACTGAATAAAGACCATGGGGACTGCGCGAATTACCGCCCGATATCGTTAATAAATGTTGACCTCAAGATAATGACTAAGATCTTAGCTACTTGCATGAACTCTTTCTTACCAAAATACATTGACCCGGACCAGGTGGGGTTTGTTCCCAATAGACAAGCCCCGGATCAGACCAGACAGATTATCAATATAATATCTGCTCTGAACTCGGGCTGGGATGGGGGGGGCAGAGGGGGGCGCTATTACTCTCATTAGACCTACACAAGGCCTTTGATTCCCTGTCCTGGGCCTATCTGTTCTTCATCTTAGAACACTACATGTTCGGTCCGAAATTCCTGACGACGCTTAAAACCATATATAACGCTCCCTCAGCACACCTCGTAGTCAAGGGCTATCGGTCACAAAACATAAATATTCACAGGGGGACCCGACAGGGACACCCACTGTCCCCCTTATTGTTTATTATGGCGTTAGAACCGTTAGCCATCAAAATTCGAGATCATCCAGATATACAGGGAATTCACTGTGGAGACCGCAAACATAAATGCGTGTTGTTCGCGGATGATATACTGCTACTTCTCTTCTCCCCAGTCACCTCACTGCCTACACTAAACATAGTACTACAACACTTCACTTCAATTACAGGCCTGCAAGTGAACCATTCAAAGTCTCAAGCACTCAATATATTCTTACAAACACGCATAATTCGCGCTTTCAAAGCTCATTCTCATTTAAATGGCAGAATGAGGCCCTTCCATATTTGGGTATCTTCTTAACTCTCACCCTCTCCACACTATATAAATGAAACTACCCTCCACTGTTTAAAAAATTAACAGAGGATCTCAAAAGATGGTCAAATAACCCCCCATCGTGGTTCGGTCGACTGTACTCTATTAAAATGACCATCCTCCCTAAGTTATTATATCTGTTCCGGACTCTTCCAATAGCAATTGTAAGAGCTGATCTAGTGAAGTTTCAGACAAAGCTGTTGGAATTTATATGGGGAAACAGAAGACCCAGGGTGAATAGACGAACGTTATACACACCAAAACTGAGGGGTGGTCTAGGAGTATCGGATCTGATCAAGTACTACCACGCAGCGCAATTGTCCCAACTGATTCGATTCCACACACTACAGCCCAGACCACTCTGGATGATGATGGAATCCTCCCTATACCCGAGTAGAGAGATTAGTCACTTAATGTGGATGAAAGGGAGAGATAGACAGACAATATCGTGTCCGACTCTATCTTTCTCTTTAAATCAATGGGACAAACTGGTAGCTACATATAAATTTAAATCCCCGCACACCCCATTAGCCCCATTGTTTGGCAAGCCTTCATTCACCCCGGGTCTTCACCGTCATGACTTTGCATGATGGACTAACAAAGGTCTGCTACAAATAGCGGACTTCTGTGACCATAGAAGTGTTTTGTCGAAACGGGTCCTCCAGGAAAAGTACCATCTCCCAAATTCTGAACTATATTGCTATACCTAGATAGCTCATTAAATCGCACTTCGGATCTAACCACTTCCACCCCAATGGAAAATTTTTGCAGCACCCTCAACAGACACACTGGTCACATATTGCAGATTCACAGTATTTTAACCTCGACTTTTCAAAAACTATTTTACATGCAAAAATGGGAGCAAAATGGGAGCAAGATATGGAAACCAGCTTAAAAGCTGAAGAATAGAGCAAACTAACACAATGTGCATCCAGATCATATATCAATACCTCGCTGTTAGAGGCAAACTATAAAGTCTTGATGTGTCGGTACATGGTCGCAGCGCAGATAGCAACCTTTGCCCCGGGGGCCTCCCCACGGTGCTTCAGGGGATGTAACATAGACGGCACCATGCTCCACACATGGTGGACATGCCCAAAAATGCGAAGGTTCTGGATACGAACATATAATTTCATATATTCACTGACTCAAGTGAATCTCACTAAGTCACCCCTACAGGCACTGTTGGGACGTCCAGTGAAGGGGACATCAAACCATATGAAGAGACTCATTGCCTTCATATTTGTAGCAGCAACAATATCGATTGCCAAATCTTGGAAATCACCAATGATCCCTTTTCACTTGCTAAAATTGAAACTATCATGGATAATGGTGAATGAACGCCTCTCGGCAATTTTAAACGATAAGATAGCTTTGTTTAACAAAATATGGGACCCCTGGATTAACTACCTCTCGGCTACAAAATGAAATGGGAGTGGCTCGGGAGTACTATTCTCCAGGGCCAGAGTGCACCTCCCCTCTACTATCCTTTACTCTTCTTTCTCTTATTCCTGTCCTTTCTTCCTTTTCTTTCAACTTGAATTGGCCTCTAAGGGCCCATGAACCGATTATGGCCCCTGGGTTCACTTGGAAGTTATCCTAGTAGATTATGCCTAGTTGTGGTGACAGAGCATAAGGTTCCCCGTGCTACATGTTGGAGCATGCCTGTGCACCACCTAGAGGAGGTTTTCTTTTGTATTGTTTTGGTTTTATTTTATTTTTTCGGTTTATGTCTGACCATACTATATGTACCTAGAATAGGCATAATGATACACAAGACCTCACATATAAATATAAGGTAATTTGCGATGTAACCTATTCATAACTGATTTGTTAACTGTACCATTACTACGTACTACAATGGTAAATGTTGATCTTGTACTTGTTTAAACATTTCTTAATAAAAATATTGGAAAAGAAAAATGCATAGAAAAGGGAAGGTGATGTCATTTTACAGAGGGTAAACACTGGACAAGTACCAACATTGAAAAAGTCCTGCAGTTGCCCCCCACCCCTCTTGTCTCCTATCGGATAGGGGATATATGATGATCATTCTAGCAGGCGTGACTCTGCATGCCTGTGATCCCCGGGGGCCTCTCCTCTAGCCATGTCTACACTGGCAAGGCTGCATTAATGGGCACTGATGAGACAGGCAGCAACCAGAAAGTGTTCTTTACTCCTTAAAGCGGAGCTCCACCTTAAACAAAAATATTAAAAGCCAGCAGCTACAAATACTGCAGCTGCTGACTTTTAATAAATGGACACTTACCTGTCCCAGGGTCCAGCGATGTCGGCAGCCGAAGCCGATCGATCGCTCGTCTCTCGGCTGCCCCCACCGCCATCCTCGGTCAGGGAATCAGGAAGTGAAGCGTTGCGGCTTCACTGCCCCCTGGTTCCCTACTGCGCACGCGCGAGTCGCGCTGCACATCTACACTGGTCCCCATTGTGTTGTGGGAACTGTGTGTTTCCCAGAACACAACAGGGGGGTGGGCATTTGTGGCTAGCTGCGGCTAGCTATTCCCGGAAGTGGGTGCAGATACCTGTATTATACAGGTATCTGCACCCCCCTGAAAGGTGCCAATTGAGGCACCGCAGGGGGGGTGGATCCGATGAGCGGAAGTTCCACTTTAGGGTGGAACTCCACTTTAAGTTCTGCCCTAAGCCCATGGCCTTTGACCCACCTAGAATCACCCCTGTCGGTGGCTAAATGAGTGTGTTTGAAGTTGTCACTTACGTGTGGGAAGATGGCCTTGTTGCCTCCCCTGTTGTGCCCGAGCAAGGGTAGCCTCCCTTTGCCCCTTCTGGTGGCTTGGCTGTTGCCTCATTTTTTGGTGCCTCCCTGTTGAAAGAAGATAAAAAAATTAGGTACAAAAATAAAGAAAAGTACAGAAACAGAACCAAATAAGAATGTCCATATCTGCTTTCTATTTTACTTCATCTTTAAAATAACAATTCAGACAAAGATTATAGAAAACATTATATATAATTCTCTCGAGCTACTTGGAGAAAGCACATATACAGACAGCTAATTTACACATATCCATATTGGTTAGATACAAACCTTGCTTACTTTTTTGATGATCTTATGTATGAACTCCATCTTGTCTTGCTCACGATGTTTGAGATCAGATCATCGTTTTCTGATTTGGTCCTTTGTGCGTGTCACCGAAAATTCGCCCTGTAAAATGGCGATGATCTTTTGTAATTGTGCAGCTTACAATCGTAGTCGTGCTTCTCAAGGATGCGCACCATCTCCACCATCTCATCCTTGCTCATGGGGGTTGCTTTGTGCCTCCTATGAGCTCCACCACCGCGGGGCTGCCTGGAATCCGCCTAATCCGCCATGTCATCCCTCCCAAATGTTACGTTGTGTGTGTCGCATGCAGAAGAGAGATGGTCACGCCCCAGCATCATGACGCACTGAGAGCAGAGTTTCACGTATGCGCAGAGTATATAAAGCCATAACGCAGAGTCGATGTAACTGCCATAGGAACAATCTTGGAGTGAAGGACGAATGATCGCCATCTCCAACACACGAAAGGAGCCAGAAAATGAAGGGACAATTGGAAATTTGGGCAAAGGTGGTTAGTGGCCTATAGTGCTTATATTTTTGGCCTTGATTGGGAACAGCTTATGAGTTAAGCCAGACATGATGTTTTGTCTTGTGAGGAGAGCAAAATTGTGTGTGATTGATGACCAAAAAGATTCTAATTATGTCCAATTTTTATACACAGGAAAGTGTCATTCAGGAGGAGCCCATGACCAGCAGCCAGACGGAGTCCCAGATCCCTCCCCTACGCCCTCCTGCATCATATCATGATGGATAAATTTACCTCACCAGATTTTTTTCCCCAATTCATTGACCTGTACCGGGAGCTGCCCTGTCTCTAGAAGGTTAAGAGTCGAGACTACTCAAATAAAATCTTGAGGAAGGCAGCGTTAGAGAAAATGCTTGAGTTGGTGAAGCCAGTGTACCCCAGGGCAGACATCAACTATGTCAAGAGAAAAATCTCAACATTTAAAAGGGAGCACAAAAGGTGATGAACTCACAGAGATCTGGAGCATCAGCAGATAACATATACGTCCCCAGGCTGTGGTGTTACCACAGCCTGCGGTTTTTGTCCGACCAGACAGAACCCAAGCCATCGCTGTCTACACTGCCTTCAACATCTGGAGAGGCCAGAGGTCCACACAGGTCCTGCTGCACAGGATGAAGATGTGGAGGAGCCCAGCTTGACCTAGGTATAGCATTGTTGAACATATTTGTTTCCAAAAATACAATGATGATAACTAGACGTTATTGTTAAAATATTTCTGCCTTAACAAAGTGCTTTCCATATCAATAGACAGTAGTGACCAAAATGATTTGTACAAGAATAGAAAATGCTGGGGTCTGAATGATAGTCTTTTCTATTTGCCCACATTCAATTTGCAAAAGTGAGGAGAGCAAAATTGTGTGTGATTGATGACCAAACCCTAAAAAAGATTCTAATTATGTCCCATTTTCATACACAGGAAAGAGTCAGTCAGGAGGAGCCCGTGGCTAGCAGCCAGACGGAGTCCCAGATCCCTCCCCTACACCCTCCTGCTAAAAGGGCCAGGAATAGCAGGAATCTGGATGAGGCCACAGCTGCCTTCCTCAGCCAGGCCACTACCGCCCTCAGGACAGACCCAGATGGGGTTGAGGGATTTACCGTGCTGACTGCCAATAAATTAAGGCAGATGGATGGTGAGCAAAGGAGTAGGTGTGAGGAACTGATCCTGCAGCTCCTCAACAAGTCCTCAACAAGGGAGTGAGGGGCCAAATGAAAGAAAACACACACCTGTGTGATTTTGTTGCTCCACATCCACCACCTCCACAGCCACCCCCCACCACAGCCACCCCAGACACCACAGCAGCAGGGCGGACAGTGGCAATACCAGCCACAAGACCCCCAACAAGGCCGCTGGTCTGAGAATTTGCATCCCTACCCCCTTTACTAATTTTTTTTATGGTTTTGTTGAATAATGATTTTCTTTGTTATATTTTATTTATTTTTGTATGCATAGAATGCACTTTTTGTTTAAGTTCTTTATATTTGAATGGCATATAACATCTCTAATTTAATTTTTTAATTTATTTTAATGCACAATAAAAAAAATTGTGTAGAAAAATACTTGGCTATGTGTTTTACTTCAAATGACAGTTTGGGAGTAGGCAGTTACATTTTAAAAAATACAAGGTAAAATTAACAAGGGACACCAACATAGTTGTATCTTTGATCTTAAAAACTACGGGATAATAGTGTTGTGGTAACTTGCCCAAAAAATAAATAAACAAGCATAATAATATTATTCTTGATATCACTAGAAAATAAAATTTGTAAAAAAGCAAACTGCGCTATTAACTGTCTATACCAAGCTGCAACTCAAGATGTTATACAACACCAACACACGAATACAAAAAAAAGGGAAGCTGCACTAAATAAATTAACCTGTGAAGCACTAACCATTCAAGAACTGGAAAGATGCACTCACAAAAAATAATGAATGAAAAACCTATCAAAATAAAAAAATAAAAAATAAAAATTGTGATTACTAAGTGAACTAAATGGTGTAAACACAACAAACGTGAAAAAATGTATGAATAAACTAAAAAAAATAATAAATGGAAGTGAGCCAAATATGCCAATAAAATAGAAGTTTACACTAAAAGCATAAAAAACAAAAAAACAAAAAAAAAAAAAAAAAGAAGAAAAATTGTCCCAATAGAGTTAAAATGAGGCTGAACAATAAAGGATTGACAGATAAATAAAAACATATAATGACAAATTGTCAACCTGATTAGGTGACAATGGTGAATAATATTCTCCAACCAAAAATTGTGTTAAATATGTAACAAAGTAAGTCCATATAAAAATATAAATATAGCAGAAAAATAAAATTTAAAAAAATTATTTTATAATGATTCCAACGGCATATGCTAATGATGACTGCTGAGACTTTCGTTAGTAAATTCAGAAGTAATAGTCCATAAGGATGTGTCAATGAATCCTCCACGGTGACATATGATCCAAACACCCCAGAAAGTGTGAAGAAATAGGAAAGTGCCTCCACCTGAGCACACGCTGCCGCTTACCAGATCGATATGGTACCTAATTACAGGGGACCAGGGGGCGCCTATGGCTTATAACCCAGCCTAGGGTCTCTGTGCCGTGCACCGAACTCCTGAGCCTCAGCGATGATAATCCTCATACGATAGGACACGATTAATGGATCCCCATAAAACAACAAAAGGTTTGCATAGTATAAAACCCTTTAAATTTGTTAAGCTTAAAGACGAGTAAACACTTATGCCCCTTATACACGGTCGGATTTTCCGACAGAAAATGTTCGATGGGAGCTTGTTGTCCAAAATTCCAACCGCGTGTAGGCTCCATCGGACATTTTCCATCGGAATTTCTGTCACACAAAATTTGAGATCTGGATCTCAATTCCGACAACAAAATCCGTTGTCGTAAATTCCGATAGTGTGTACACAATTCCGACGCACAAAGTTTCACGCATGCTCAGAATCAAGCAGAAGAACCGCACTGGCTATTGAACTTCATTTTTCTTGGCTCGTCGTACGTGTTGTACGTCACCGCGTTCTTGACGTTCAGAATTTCCAACAAGATTTGTGTAATCGTGTGTATGCAAGACAAGTTTGAGCCAACATCTGTGTGTACGGGGCATTACAGTTAAGTGAAATAAACCAGCAATAACAAAATCTAGCCAGCCGGCTCTTGATAGCAGCCCTTTACTTCCGGGACTAGCGTAATACGCGGTGACGTCAGCATGCCACAATTTTTCTTCTTTTTTTTTTTTTTTGTTATGCTTTCCGACTCGTCCTTGCTTACCGAGCATGCGTGTTTGTACTTTGAACTTTTGTGTGACGGACTTGTGTACACACGATAGGAAAATCTGACAACAGACCGTTGTCCGCCGAAAATTTGCAAGCCTGCCATCCAATATTTGTTGGTGGAAAGTTGGCCAACAATTGTCTGATGGAGCGTACTAACGGTCGGATTTTAGGCAAACAGTCTTGTCATCGCACAATTCTCGGACAAAAATCTGATCGTGTATACGAGGCTTTATACTGTATGTTTTATAAAGCAACACATATTTAAAGCGGGGTTCCACCCAAATTTTGAACATTATCTCTATGCATTCTCTTCCTTGCCTAGATGCTGAAATGCTGTGTAAAAAAATGTAAATCGCCGTAATTACCTTTTTTTTTCTAATCTTCTTAGCACTTCCTGGTTTTCCTCCCATGGGAGTAGGCGTGTTTCTAACCTCTCCCAAACCTCCCACAGTCCCCTGGGAGCTAGTCTCAGGCTTCCCAGCATGCATTGTGCAACAGCGTCATCACAACATCTCGGTGAATGCTGGGAGCACAGCATTCACTGCATCCAGGAAATACATGCTTGTGGGCTTCAAATGCCCACAATGAAGATGGAAACCGCCTTCAGTGAATTTTATAAGTTATTCTTTACAACGAAATCGGACACAGGCGGACTTATTACACAGAACATGTGAGTAGATAATCATGAGAAGAAAAGTTTGTAAATGAACTCCAAAAAAAAAAAAAACGATAGATAGGTGGACCCCTGCTTTAAGTTATGTATATAATTTCACCAAACAAGAATATGCAGGGGGTGAAAATATCTAACAATAGCAAAATATCAGTGATCTTATAGGAAATACAGCCACCCTTTGCCTTTAGACTAGGTTCAGTCCTTTTTAGAATGCCATCATACAAGTTCTGAACAGTGTGCACCATTTGTGGAGAAAAAAAGCCTACAGTTCTTTGAGGGAGTCTGGAAGTCTACTCCACACTCTAATTACTCTTACATCTATTAGATCTACTAATACTAATGTGCAGATTGACTATTTCAGTAATTTTACTACTAACATGCACATTAGCTCAACTTCTATACCAAACACCCAGAATAACCTCTTTTTTGTTCAATCCTTTGCTTTCCAAACACAGCTCCTAACATTTTGAATTCTACTCCAACTAATTTTGTTAAAAAACCCTTACAATTACCTCCAGACATGCTATTTGAATTGAATCCCAGACCTATCTAAGACCTATCTACCCAGACTTAGGTTTCATACAATAAGAACAATATTTTCCCTAGCAAAAATCACATTCATGGTTAGAATTTCAATTATTAATTTTTTTTTTTTTTTTATCCTGCTCCATGAATTTTCTTGTCACTCTGGTGAAAAACAAATGTCTCCCACCTCATCTTCTGGTCCACTTACCTATTAGCCGTTGATAGCACTCAACCTCATCAGGCCAAAGTGTAAGGTCCCAAATCTGACAAATCCTGTACCAGTTTCATGAGATTTTGATCTTTCCCACAATCACAAAAAGTGGCAGAATAGTTTTATCATGTGGGATGCTGAAGGAGGGAGAGGAGGTACTTTTCATTTTTTCTTTGTAGGTTTTATTAAGTGCTTAAATGCAGGGAGAGGGGCTACTAAATAACAGTGACTTGCAAATTTTTACCCATTTAATAAATTGTCCTGGAACATTGATCACATGGTGTCTGCTGAATGGTAGTATCAAGGCTCAAGCAGAAGAACAAATGTTTGGCACTATAAAACCATATTGACGATGTGTAGGGGTCATGAACACCCAGCGACACAGTGATGCATTCTACACTCCAACAAAATTATAGCACTATACTTTGGAAGTCTTTTTTTTGCATTTGCTGCAAACAACATCTGCTTCTAGTAAATTACTATGCTCCTGGTTTCAAAAAGTAGATAGAAAACCTGAAAATTTTAATTTAACGTTTGTTTTAATTCACTTTATTCAGCATCCTGAATCTCAGGTGTGTTAGAAATGTTGTTTTTCAATTTTTCTTGTGTATTTGATTACAGATTATCTGTGATGACACTGGTTTTAATTACTAGTTAATATGTGATGGTTTTTTAATTAGAGGGATTGGATTAACCTTTACATGATACCGCCAGCTCATATTCCCCTTTATATCTCAGTGGAATGTTCTTTCTTGCTCTCAGAGCACACGTTCTCAGTACACGTGTGATCTTCATCTTGCTAGCATGCATATCATACACCGCTTGGTAAAAAAGTGTTTCCTGTGAGCAACAGATGTGATAATAGCTCACCAGGGACTCTTACAACAATAGTGATCCCACCAAATTATGGCTAACTAACTTAAAGGAACCCATACAACAGAAAGAAAAAAAAAATAATTACTTCTTTCACGTGTTGTTACATGGGTTAAAAAAAGACATAAGTCCACCTAGTTCAACCAATAGAAAAAAAGACATAAATGATAAAAAAAAAGTGTCACTAGCAAGCAGAGTTTATACTTTTAGATTCGTTTTTGTTTATGTGTTTTTTATATTTTCCTTAGAATTCCTGTTTTATTACCATCTCCCTTTTTTAATTGTTATTGTATTATTTTACAGTGGACTGGACAAGATACAGTGGCTTGCGAAAGTATTCGGCCCCCTTGAACTTTTCAACTTTTTGCCACATTTCAGGCTTCAAACATAAAGATATAAAATTTACATTTTTTGTGAAGAATCACCAACAAGTGGGACACAATTGTGAAGTGGAACGAAATCTATTGGATATTTTAAACTTTTTTAGCAATTAAAAAACTGAAAAGTGGTGCGTGCAAAATTATTTGGCCCCTTTACTTTCAGTGCAGCAAACTCACTCCAGAAGTTCAGCGAGGATCTCTGAATGATCCAATGTTGTCCTAAATGACTGATGGTGATAAATAGAATCCACCTGTGTGTAATCAAGTCTCTGTATAAATGCACCTGCTCTGTGATAGTCTCAGGGTTCTGTTGAAAGCGCAGAGAGCATCATGAAGACCAAGGAACACACCAGGCAGGTCCGTAATACTGTTGTGGAGAAGTTTAAAGCCGGATTTGGATACAAAAAGATTTCCCAAGCTTTAAACATCCCAAGGAGCACTGTGCAAGCGATCATTTTGAAATGGAAGGAGTATCAGACCACTGCAAATTTACCAAGACCTGGCTGTCCCTCTAAACTTTCAGCTCAGACAAGGAGAAGACTGATCAGAGATGCAGCCAAGAGGCCCATGATCACTCTGGATGAACTGCAGAGAACTACAGCTGAGGTGGGAGAGTCTGTCCATAGGACAACAATCAGTCATACACTGCACAAATCTGGCCTTTATGGAAGAGTGGCAAGAAGAAAGCCATTTCTCAAAAATATCCATAAAAAGTCTCGTCTAAAGTTTGCCACAAGCCACCTGGGAGACACACCAAACATGTGGAAGAAGGTGCTCTGGTCCGATGAAACAAAAATCGAACTTTTTGGCCACAATGCAAAACGATATGTTTGGCGTAAAAGCAACACAGCTCATCACACTCAACACACCATCCCCACTGTCAAACATGGTGGTGGCAGCATCATGGTTTGGGCCTGCTTTTCTTCAGCAGGGACAGGGAAGATGGTTAAAAGTGAGGGGAAGATGGATGCAGCCAAATACAGGACCATTCTGGATGAAAACCTGTTGGAGTCTGCAAAAGACCTGAAACTGGGACGGAGATTTATCTTCCAACAAGACAATGATCCCAAACATACAGCAAAATCTACAAAGGAATGGTTCACAAATAAACGTATCCAGGTGTTAGAATGGCCAAGTCAAAGTCCAGACCTGAATCCAATCGAGAATCTGTGGAAAGAGCTGAAAACTGCTGTTCACAAACGCTCTCCATCCAACCTCACTGAGGTCGAGCTGTTTTGCAAGGAAGAATGGGCAAGAATTTCAGTCTCTCGATGTGCAAAACTGATAGAGACATACCCCAAGCGACTTGCAGCTGTAATCGCAGCAAAAGGTGGCTCTACAAAGTATTAACGCAAGGGGGCCGAATAATTTTGCACGCCCCACTTTTAATTTTTTTTATTAGTTAAAAAAGTTTCAAAAATCCAAAAGATTTCGTTCCACTTCACAATTGTGTCCCACTTGTTGGTGATTCTTCACAAAAAATAAAAATTTGATATCTTTATGTTTGAAGCCTGAAATGTGGCAAAAGGTTGAAAAGTTCAAGGGGGCCGAATACTTTCGCAAGCCACTGTACATCATTGAATGACATAGGCAGCATTGAAGAGCAGTTAAAAGTTTTTCTTTTTCATCCAAATGTGTTGAGCATTTGCAGTGTGACTCATAAATTATCCCTCTGTTATTCAGTACCAGAGCTGTACAAAAATATTTGCGCCTAAGCACTTGCTACTGTATTTGCTTTCTCAAAAAAAAATATTAGTGAATTCTAGGCCTCCTTCCACTATCTCAGCCTCAAAGATATATTAGGTTTCATAAAATATATAGAGCTTCCACAGTTGCAACAATAAATGTCATCACTGTGAAACACTAATAAAACAGCTGCCGCTTAAAATGCAAACGCATAAACATCAAAAGGGATAATAAAAATTGCACAATTCCAACTCAGGTGCCTATGATTATTATAGCAGCGCTATTATCATAATGTTTATGATCAGCTTTCATGTGTATATAACACACAAGGGATAAGCAGTTGACAGATGATGTGAAAAAGTCCCAGAAACCGGTTCTCGGACAGAAAAAAGGCTCCAATAGTGTAATTCCGTTTTCTTTCTTAGTTTATTAATAAAAGTTTTCCATACAGGGTCATCGGTCAAATAGCTTAAAACTATCTAGGCAAATGGACGAGCATTCCTCACAACACAGGGAATGGTGCGACTCACACTCCATGGGAAGCAGCGTCCCCCGCTTGCTTCCTGGTTTGTCTCTTCCTGGTCATGGAACGCACTTGTCCTGTCGTCATAAGGTCACGCCCTGACTAGTTTCATCATGACGACTTCCTCTGAGGGCGCCCTTAGAGGAAGCGGTAATGACAAAACTAGTCGCACCATTCCCTGTGTTGTGAGGAATGCTCGTCCATTTGCCTATATAGTTTTAAGCTGTTTGACCGATGACCCTGTATGGAAAACTTTTATTAATAAACTGAGAGAGAAAACAGATTTACACTATTGGATCCTTTTTTCTGTCAGAGAACCAGTGGAGATCTTAGGATATGCTGTGACACCTTCCTTGATGCTGAGGATAGCTGTGGTTTACTTATCCATAAAAAGGGAAAAAGAGGCGCCTCTGGGTGCAGATTTTTCTTAAAAAGGTTTAATATACATTCATAGTCACATGGCAACTCACATTTAAGAAGTTAAAATAGGCATAAGTGTAGTCCCAGCAACGGGGGAGTCATCAGTGCAGTCCATCCCTCTTTCTTCCAATGGAGGTGCGCTGTGTCATCTTCTCAAACACCGCATGATGGTGCTCTGCTGGCCGCGGTGGAGTGTGTATGGACACAAGGTCTGGAGCGCAAGCTGGTATCCAGGCGAAGGAGGATGACGTCACTGGAAGAAGGAGGATGACGTCCTTCAAAACTGATTGACAGGGGCGGTGTCGAGTGGTAAATATGGGGAAGGAAGGGGGAGTGGCCAATGTACGCAATGCACCGTGATCTTGTGCATTACATGGAAATGGAGCATTACAAACGAACCTTATTACAAAAATGAATTAACAGACAATCACAGGCTGGGAATACATTATTAAAAACAGCAACAGAAAGCAAAGAACAATATTGCATGTGGAAAAAACAAAGTATATAGAAAATTATGCATAACTATGTGTGTAAGGATGGGGGAGGGGAGGAGGAAGGGAGGGAAATGTTGCTGGTCACTGCCATGTACATGATGTATGATGCATGGTAGTGACATGTAATGGTGTGTGTAATAAGTGTAAGATGAGTGGGCCTATGGGCAGTACATACAATCTATTGCAAGTGTACAGAAGTATATATACACATACGTGGAGGTTACATACATATCTCACGTGCTACACGTGAGTGTATGTATATACATGTAAGGGTGGATAGCTAATAGTCATGGAGGAAGTGGAGGACATTTAACCTATAGTAAATGGGGAGCCAGGAAAGGGGAGAGGGAATGGGAGGATGGGGAAGAGAAAAAGGGGGGGGTAGGGGGAGCCACAGTATCACGAAAAAGAAAGCTCACAGAAGAGGCTGTAGAGGAGGACAAACCAGACAACAATCTAAATGCCCAAAAACTGTAAACATTTTCAACTTGTCCAATCACATTTTATCCTCCGCAGATACTTCCTTGCTTAGTCGTGGCCTGAACTTTGCCCCTGCCAACAGACCCAATCCTTTTCTGCTGTTTAAAGATCTTAATAGCTATATAAGAAATCTTACCCTCAAGAAACACTTCCATAAAAAACAATATTCCTGCTGAAATTATGACCAGCTCTCCATCTGTTTCACCATTGAATGAGTCTGAATCCATCTCAGAAAACTTACGACTGTAACAACCTGGATATAATCCCTTCCGACGAGGACATCTTATGATTACTCTCACAACATCTAGTAGCCACTTCCCCTCTCCCCATCATCCACTCCACTCTTAAGCCCAAATCTGTATTTTTTCCCACCCATTCAAAAGGACCATACCTTCTACCGTGTGGTTTTTGCGGATCTAGTTAAATTTTGTAATTCCACGTCTGCATCCAAGTCCCATAACCTATTACCTTGTGAAACCAGAGCTCTTGATACACTCATGCATGCTGAAGACTTGATAATAAAAACTGCAGACAAAGGAGGGGGAATTGTTCTTCAGAATAAAGTGGACTACATCCAGAAGGCAGATAGACTTCTGTCAGACCAAGCCACATATACAAAGCTAAAGAAGGACCCCACCATTGAATATGCCAAAGACCGCCCTAACAGACGGTATAATCACCAAAGTAGAGAGCTCCTTCCTACATAAATCCTTTTATTCCATACCCTACTTCTATCATTTGCCTAAAATCTATAAAAACCTTTCACACCCCCCTGGCAGACCTATCGTGGCTTGCATGGATAGTGTCACCTCAGGTTTCAGCCTCTATGTAGACCAATTTCTACAGCCAATAGTCCTCCAACTCCAGTCCTATATTCGCGATGGGACACATTTATTGGAACTCCTCTCGCCCTATAAATGGGAGCCCACATACGTTTGGCTATCACTGGACGTTAGCTCCCTATACACTTCGATCCCCCACTCTTTTGGTATAATGGCTTTAGAGCAATTCCTGGCTATGGATCCTCTTATCAACACTCGTCAAGCAACCTTTATCGTAGAGGCCACAAATTTTTGTCTAACACATAACTACTTCGCCTTCAATGGAGATTTCTACCTACAGCTACAAGGCACCGCAATGGGCGCCAACTTCGCTCCCTCCTATGCCAATTTGGCCATCGGTTTCTGAGAAAACCAATATATTCATAATAACAACCCATTTTCAGCCAACATCATATTTTTTGGAAGGTATATAGATGACTTTATCATCATCTGGGATGGCACACCTGACCTCATCACTTCATTCGTCAAGTACTGCAATAACAATACCTACGGACTGTCATTTACACATGAAAGCAACCCAACAGCATTAGCCTTTCTGGATTTGGAGCTTGGACATGATGGGCATGAAATATATGCAAAAAATTACACAAAACCTACAGCGTGCAACTCATACCTCCATTTCAATAGTTGTCACTACCCAAAATGATTTCAAAACATTCCAAAGGGCCAATTCTGCTGCCCTAGACAAAATTGTACAAAGGACACCGACTATATCCAACTTAGTGCCAACTTAAAAAACACATTTTTGGAGAAACAATATCCTGAGAAATTGGTGGAAGAAGCATACCAACTATGCCTCAATGGAAAACCCACCAAAACAAACCTACCTCCCAGAGACTGTTCAAGCAGGTTCATCACCACTTGTCACTCCAAGTACAAAAAGATGGAGAAAATATTTTCCAAACACTGGGGCATCCTACAGCAAGACCCTCCTTTAAAAACTATCCTTCCTCAACATCCCCGAGTCACATACTGCAGGGCTCCAAACCTTAAAAATAAAATTGCCCCCGGCAAAATCAAAACAACCCCCGGTTCCCTCCCCAGCACTCACCCTGATACCCATAACAGGGTTGTATCAGTGCCGGAAAAAACTTTGTAAGACATATAAATTTGTGGAACATGCCCAGAAATCATTCTGTACCAAAGGAAATGCTTATTCCCTAAAGGAATTCTATGATTGTTTGTCTGATTATGTCGTGTATGGTCTCACTTGCCCATGCGGCCTTATCTATGTCGGCCGTACAATTCGGGCCTTACGACAGCGCTTTGGAGAACATAGAAGGAGCATTGAGGGAGGGACTGACCCACCCAGTGTCCCGAGACGCTTTACTATGGCCCACCGTGGCTCTACCACTGGTCTAAAGGTGTGGGTCATAGAACAGATTCCTAGATCTCTCTCGATGGCTGAATGCTTTAAAAAGCTCTGTGCAAGAGAGACTTATTGGATCTATACTTTAGATGCCCTCTCGCCAGGGGGTATCAATGAATGCATAGAACTAGCTACCATTCTTTAATCAGCATTGCGTACCTTTGACTTGTACCTATGCATAGAATCTTATGTTCCCCCACTAATACTTCCAATGTCATAATTTGCTCAGTCCATTTTACCATTGATAACATCTCTATATTTTACATTTATCCTTGTATACCTTAGTAATTATTAATAACAATTTATATTACTTTATATTCATTTTTATCAACATGACATCTAATTTACTTTCTAAATATATCCTTCAGGTTGGCTCATCCTCCTCTCTTTTTTTTAAAGGGGGTGGCGGGTACTAGTAAGTATGATCTAAACTAACCCCTCTCCCCGCCCCCCCCCCCCCTTTTCCCTTACTAATTTCTTTCCCCTTCCAATTCTTCTCTTTCTCCTTTTTTCCCCCCCTCTCTTTTTCCCTCCTCCCCCCTCCAAAATAACAACACCCCTCCCCTTTTCCCCCCCTCCTCTTTTTAACCCCCCCCCTTTTTCTCTTCCCAATCCTCCCATTCCCTCTCCCCTTTCCTGGCTCCCCATTTATGTGCTTCTGTTTCCATGTGATACACAAGATCATGGTGCATTGAATACATTGGCCACTCCCCCTTCCTTCCCCATATTTACCACTCGACAGTCCCTGTCAATCATCTTTGAAGAAGGAGCGCGGCCGACACGTCATTCACAGCCTGCACGCTCAAGAAACGCGTCGCACTACCAGTGACGTCATCCTCCTTCGCCTGGATACCAGCTTGCACTCCAGACCTCTTGTCCATACATACTCCATCGTGGCCAGCAGAGCACCATCATGCGGTGTTTGAGAAGATGACACAGCGCACCTCCATTGGAGGAAAGGGGTACCGAATGCACTGATGATTCCCCCCGTTGCTGGGACTACACTTATGCCTATTTTAACTTCTCAAATGTGAGTTGCCATTTGACTATGAATGTATATTGAACCTTTTTAAGAAAAATCTGCAGCCAGAGGTGCCTCTTCTTCCCTTTTTGTTGTTTAAGTATACTGGGAACATAGTTTCTGTTCCCCCTGGACGGCTGCCGTGAGCATGGATCACCTCTCCCCCTTTCCTAACCCCACCCCCCCTCCTCCCCTTTCCTTGTTTTTTTTCCCCTTTTTCACTGCCATTATCACCCTGGCTTCTATTTTGGACTTCCTTTAATATTAATCATATTGATTGTGGACTTGAGGTCTATTTTGTATGCATATATTATTATGCTTATCAAGCGCATTGATTTAATAACCCAGGGATAAAAACTGTTTTTGTTTTGCGCCTTCTACTTGTATAGTTTACTTATCCATGCCTGATATAACCATCCCTCTGGTGAGTGTGAACCCCGAAGGAGAGTGTGATGCACAGATTTTCGTGTGGAGTGTTTAATTTGTTTAATTTTGTAACTTAATTCTGCAGTGCAATGGGGGTCCTTTAATAAAAAAAGGTTTAAGTACCGTACATGTTTATTAGATTAGATTAGATTACATTTTTTTGATAGACTCTATTAGACTCGAAACACCCAATACGAGGACAATGTGCGACTGGTCTAAACTATGTGGCATGTTCACCAATGCCAGGAGCATGGCAGACAAGATGGGTGAACTAGAGATACTGTTGTACGAGGAGGATTTGGATTTTGTGGGAATTTCAGAGACCTGGTTCAACAGCTCTCATGATTGGCTGGCAAACATTCAAGGGTATACCCTTTACCGCAAGGATAGGGAGGGTAAAAAAGGGGGAGGGGTATGCCTATATATCAAGAATAATGTACAAGTGAATGTGAGAGATTACATCACTAAGGGAGCTAGGGAGGAGGTGGAATCCTTATGGGTAGAGCTCCAAAGGGATGAAGCCAGGCCTGTACTGGCCATAGGGACTACCGGGAGATTCCCGGTGGGCTGATGGCTCAGTGGGCCAGTCAGATGCAGTCCTGGAGCCGCTCCTCTCTGACAGTTAGTGATCGCAATTTCACTCCTGTCAGGAGGAGAAGCTTCCTTCTATTAGGCGTTATGCTCCCTCCAGCCTGCAGGGGGAGATAGACCAACGGCAGACTTTACTTCCTCTCTCCCCTATCACTTGTTATCACATGACTGGAGAGAGGAATGAGAAGCTGCCTTCAAAACTGTGAGTACATGTGGGAGGGGGAGGAGAGGGAGGACACTGATGTGAAGGGCTGCTGATGGGGGCTCTCTGGTGGGGACTGTGATGTGAAGTGGGCTGCTGGTGGGGACTCTGATGTAAAGTGGGCTGCTGGTGGGGACTCTGATGTAAAGTGGGCTGCTGGTGGGGACTCTGATGTAAAGTGGGCTGCTGGTGGGGACTCTGATGTAAAGTGGGCTGCTGGTGGGGACTCTGATGTAAAGTGGGCTGCTGGTGGGGACTCTGATGTAAAGTGGGCTGCTGGTGGGGACTCTGATGTAAAGTGGGCTGCTGGTGGGGACTCTGATGTAAAGTGGGCTGCTGGTGGGGACTCTGATGTAAAGTGGGCTGCTGGTGGGGACTCTGATGTAAAGTGGGCTGCTGGTGGGGACTCTGATGTAAAGTGGGCTGCTGGTGGGGACTCTGATGTAAAGTGGGCTGCTGGTGGGGACTCTGATGTAAAGTGGGCTGCTGGTGGGGACTCTGATGTGAAGGGAGCTGCTGGTGGGGACTCTGATGTGAAGGGAGCTGCTGGTGGGGACTCTGATGTGAAGTGAGCTGCTGGTGGGGACTCTGATGTGAAGTGGGCTGCTGGTGGGGACTCTGATGTGAAGGGAGCTGCTGGTGGGGACTCTGATGTGAAGGGAGCTGCTGGTGGGGACTCTGATGTGAAGGGAGCTGCTGGTGGGGACTCTGATGTGAAGGGAGCTGCTGGTGGGGACTCTGATGTGAAGGGAGCTGCTGGTGGGGACTCTGATGTGAAGGGAGCTGCTGGTGGGGACTCTGATGTGAAGGGAGCTGCTGGTGGGGACTCTGATGTGAAGGGAGCTGCTGGTGGGGACTGCTATGTGAAGTGGGCTGCTGGTGGGGACTCTCTGTGAATGGAGCTGCTGATTGGGACACTCTGATGAAAGGGGGTCGCTGTTGGGGACACTCTGATGTAAGGGGGATGCTGTTGGGGACATTCTGATGTAAGGGGGACGCTGTTGGGGACACTCTGATGTAAGGGGGACGCTGTTGGGGACACTCTGATGTAAGGGGGACGCTGTTGGGGACACTCTGATGTAAGGGGGACGCTGTTGGGGACACTCTGATGTAAGGGGGACGCTGTTGGGGACACTCTGATGTAAGGGGGACGCTGTTGGGGACACTCTGATGTAAGGGGGACGCTGTTGGGGACACTCTGATGTAAGGGGGATGCTGTTGGGGACACTCTGATGTAAGGGGGAAGCTGTTGGGGACACTCTGATGTAAGGGGGACTCTGTTGGGGACGCTCTGATGTAAGGGGGACGCTGTTGGGGACACTCTGATGTAAGGGGGACGCTGTTGGGGACACTCTGATGTAAGGAGCGTGCTGTTGGGGACACTCTGATGTAAGGGGGACGCTGTTGGGGACACTCAAAATTAAATTGGGCCAGTCATGAGGAAGTCCAGGGCCAAATTTTTGTCCCAGTCCAGCCCTGGATGAAGCTAAGGGGAAAATAATACTGGGAGTATGCTATAGGCCCCCTAACCTGAGGGAGGAAGTGGAGACGGATCTCCTATCACAAATTGGATTAGCAGCAAGGATGGGAAGTGTTATCATAATGGGGGATTTTATTTATCCAGACATAGACTGGGTGGAGGGAACCGCGCATTCATTTAAGGCTCGCCAATTCCTTAATGTCTTGCAGGACAATTTTATGGGTCAGATGGTAGACGCACCAACTAGAAATAAAACATACTGGATCTACTGAATACCAACAATACAGACCTGATCACGGATGTGGAAATACGGGGCAATTTAGGTAACAGCGATCACAGGTCAATTAGTTTCAGTATAAATCACACAAATAGGAAACATAAAGGGAATACAAAGACACTGAATTTCAAAAGAGCCAACTTCCCTAAACTACAAACCTTGCTAAAAGGCATAAACTGGGATAAAATATTAGGAACAAAGAATAGGGAGGAGAGATGGGTTTGCTTTAAGAGCATATTAAATAAGGGCATTAGCCAATGTATCCCATTGGGTAATAAATTTAAAAGAGCGAACAAAAGTCCTGGATGGCTTAACTCCAATGTAAAAATGCATATAAAAGCAAAGCAGAAGGCCTTCAAAAAATACAAGGTTGAGGGATCATCCTCAGCATTCAGACTTTATAAAGAATGCAACAGGAAATGTAAGGGTGCAATTAGGACGGCTAAGATAGAACATGAAAGACACATAGCGGAGGAGAGCAAAAAAAATCCCAAGAAATTCTTTAAGTATGTAAACAGTAAAAAAGGGAGGACAGACCATATTGGCCCCATAAAGAATGAGGAAGGACATCTGGTTACAAAGGATGGGGAGATGGCAAAGGTATTGAATTTATTCTTCTCCTCAGTCTTCACGAGTGAATCAGGGGGCTTCAGTAACCAAAACTGCAGTGTTCATCCTCATGACACAACACAGGAAGCACCTCCATGGTTAACGGAGGACGGAATTAAAATTAGACTTGAGAAACTTAACATTAATAAATCACCGGGACCAGATGGCTTGCATCCAAGGGTACTTAGGGAACTCAGTCAAGTGATTGCCAGACCGTTGTTCCTAATTTTTACAGATAGTCTACTGACTGGAATGGTACCAGCTGATTGGAGAAAAGCCAATGTAGCACCAATATTTAAAAAGGGCCCAAAATACATCCCTGGGAATTACAGACCAGTTAGCCTAACATCAATAGTATGTAAACTCTTGGAGGGGATGATAAGGGACTATATACAAGATTTTAGTAATAAGAACGGTATCATTAGCAGTAATCAGCATGGATTCATGAAGAATTGTTCTTGCCAAACCAATCTATTAACCTTCTATGAGGAGGTGAGTTGCCATCTAGATAAAGGAAGGCCCGTAGACGTGGTGTATCTGGATTTTGCAAAAGCATTTGACACAGTTCCCCATAAACGTTTACTGTACAAGATAAGGTCCATTGGCATGGACCATAGGGTGAGTACATGGATTGAAAACTGGCTACAAGGGCAAGTTCAGAGGGTGGTGATAAATGGGGAGTACTCGGAATGGTCAGGGGTGGGTAGTGGGGTTCCCCAGGGTTCTGTGCTGGGACCAATCCTATTTAATTTGTTCATAAACGATCTAGAGGATGGGATAAACAGTTCAATCTCTGTATTTGCAGAAGATACTAAGCTAAGCAGGGCAATAACTTCTCCGCAGGACGTGGAAACCTTGCAAAAAGACCTGAACAAATTAATGGGGTGGGCGACTACATGGCAAATGAGGTTCAATGTCGAAAAATGTAAAATAATGCATTTGGGTGGCAAAAATATGAATGCAATCTATACACTGGGGGAGAACCTCTGGGGGAATCTAGGATGGAAAAAGAACCTGGGGGTCCTAGTAGATGATCGGCTCAGCAATGGCATGCAATGCCAAGCTGCTGCTAACAAAGCAAACAGAATATTGGCATGCATTAAAAGGGGGATCAACTCCAGAGATAAAACGATAATTCTCCCGCTCTACAAGACTCTGGTCCGGCCGCACCTAGAGTATGCGGTCCAGTTCTGGGCACCAGTCCTCAGGAAGGATGTACTGGAAATGGAGCGAGTACAAAGAAGGGCAACAAAGCTAATAAAGGGTCTGGAGGATCTTAGTTATGAGGAAAGGTTGCAAGCACTGAACTTATTCTCTCTGGAGAAGAGACGCTTGAGAGGGGATATGATTTCAATTTACAAATACCGGACTGGTGACAATAGGTGACAACCCACAATAGGGTTAAAACTTTTTCGCAGAAGAGAGTTTAACAAGACTCGTGGCCACTCATTAAAATTAGAAGAAAAGAGGTTTAACCTTAAACTACATAGAGGGTTCTTTACTGTAAGAGCGGCAAGGATGTGGAATTCCCTTCCACAGGCGGTGGTCTCAGCGGGGAGCATTGATAGCTTCAAGAAACTATTAGATAAGCACCTGAATGAGCGCAACATACAGGGATATACAATGTAATACTGACACATAATCACACACATAGGTTGGACTTGATGGACTTGTGTCTTTTTTCAACCTCACCTACTATGTAACTATGTAACATTTTTCGTTTGTTAAGAGCAAAGTTAACATAGGGGTACATTCAAAGTCCCAAAATCTATCGTCCTTTGTCCATAACTATTGTACCGGGATGATACCGTTATGTTCACATTTATAAATTTAATTGAACTCCTTTCCACAAACATAAACTTGTCCGATATTTAAGTACCATACAGTGGTCCTTTTCTGTGTCTACAAGGGGAACATGAAAAAACATCAATATTTTAAAATACAGTAGTACCTTGGATTACAAGTATAATTTGTTCAAGAAGCATGCTTGTAATCCAAAGCAAGTTTCCCCATAGGAATCAATGGAAACTCAGATAATCGGTTCCAGTGTCACTGCTGGTGTATGCAGTACCGCATGTGGCCAAAGGTGCGGGGGCGCCGGAAACACACGGAGACCACTCGGAGATGCTCGGATACACTCGGAGACGCTCGGAGACACTCAGTAATGGAGTGCCTCTGAGTGTCTCCGAGCATCTCCGAGTGTCTCCAAGAGTTAACCGGCACCCCCGCACCTCTGGCCACATGCAGTACTGCACACCCCAGAGGCATGAATGCTGCTCGTCTTGTATTGTGAAACGCTCGTAAACTGCGTTACTCGCAATCCGAGGTATTACTGTACATGCTTTAGAGATGCCTTTAAGCTGTATGTGTTGTTATGGAATATATAAAAAAAAACGTAGAAAGGGAAATGGTGCTGTACTTGCTGGCAAAAACTATGTGTATGTAACTATTAATGGTGTGTTCACCCCCAAATAAACATATATACAGTGGGGACGGAAAGTATTCAGACCCCCTTAAATTTTTCACTCTTTGTTTTATTGCAGCCATTTGCTAAAATCATTTAAGTTCATTTTTTTCCTCATTAATGTACACACAGCACCCCATATTGACAGAAAAACACAGAATTGTTAACATTTTTGCAGATTTATTAAAAAAGAAAAACTGAAATATCACATGGTCCTAAGTATTCAGACCCTTTTCTCAGTATTTAGTAGAAGCACCCTTTTGATCTAATACAGGCATGAGTCTTTTTGGGAAAGATGCAACAAGTTTTTCACACCTGGATTTGGGGATCCTCTGCCATTCCTTCTTGCAGATCCTCTCCAGTTCTGTCAGGTTGGATGGTAAACGTTGGTGGACAGCCATTTTTAGGTCTCTCCAGAGATGCTCAATTAGGTTTAAGTCAGGGCTCTGCCTGGGCCATTCAAGAACAGTCACGGAGTTGTTGTGAAGCCACTCCTTCATTATTTTAGCTGTGTGCTTAGGGTCATTGTCTTGTTGGAAGGTAAACCTGCCCAGTCTGAGGTCCTGAGCACTCTGGAGAAGGTTTTCATCCAGGATATCCCTGTACTTGGCTGCATTCATCTTTCCCTCGATTGCAACCAGTCGTCCTGTCCCTACAGCTGAAAAACACCCCCACAGCATGATGCTGCCACCACCATGCTTCACTGTTGGGACTGTATTGGATAGGTGATGAGCAGTGCCTGGTTTTCTTCACACATACCGTTTAGAATTAAGGCCAAAAAGTTCTATCTTGGTCTCATCAGACCAAAGAATCTTATTTCTCACCATCTTGGAATCCTTCAATAATTTTTTTAGCAAACTCCATGCGGGCTTTCATGTGTCTTGCACTGAGGAGAGGCTATTGTAGGGCCACTCTGCCATAAAGCCCCGACTGGCGGAGGGCTGCAGTGATGGTTGACTTTCTACAACTTTCTCCCATCGCCCGACTGCATCTCTGGAGCTCAGCCACAGTGATCTTTAGGTTCTTCTTTACCTCTCTCACCAAGGCTCTTCTCCCCCGATAGCACAGTTTGGCCGAATGGCCAGCTCTAGGAAGGGTTCTGGTCATCCCAAACGTCTTCAATTTAAGGATTATGGAGGCCACGTTGCTCTTAAGAACCTTAAGTGCAACAGAAATTTTTTTGTAACCTTGGCCAGATCTGTGCCTTGCCACAATTCTGTCGCTGAGCTCTTCAGGCAGTTCCTTTGACCTCATGATTCTCATTTGTTCTGACATGCACTGTGAGCTGTAAAGTCTTAACTACATAGAGGGTTCTTTACTGTAAGAGCGGCAAGGATGTGGAATTCCCTTCCACAGGCGGTGGTCTCAGCGGGGAGCATTGATAGCTTCAAGAAACTATTAGATAAGCACCTGAATGACCGCAATATACAGGGATATACAATGTAATACTGACACATAATCACACACATAGGTTGGACTTGATGGACTTGTGTCTTTTTTCAACCTCACCTACTATGTAACTATGTAACATTTTTCGTTTGTTAAGAGCAAAGTTAACATAGGGGTACATTCAAAGTCCCAAAATCTATCGTCCTTTGTCCATAACTATTGTACCGGGATGATACCGTTATGTTCACATTTATAAATTTAATTGAACTCCTTTCCACAAACATAAACTTGTCCGATATTTAAGTACCATACAGTGGTCCTTTTCTGTGTCTACAAGGGGAACATGAAAAAACATCAATATTTTAAAATACAGTAGTACCTTGGATTACAAGTATAATTTGTTCAAGAAGCATGCTTGTAATCCAAAGCACTCGTATATCAAAGCAAGTTTCCCCATAGGAATCAATGGAAACTCAGATAATCGGTTCCAGTGTCACTGCTGGTGTATGCAGTACCGCATGTGGCCAAAGGTGCGGGGGCGCCGGAAACACACGGAGACCACTCGGAGATGCTCGGATACACTCGGAGACGCTCGGAGACACTCAGTAATGGAGTGCCTCTGAGTGTCTCCGAGCATCTCCGAGTGTCTCCAAGAGTTAACCGGCACCCCCGCACCTCTGGCCACATGCAGTACTGCACACCCCAGAGGCATGAATGCTGCTCGTCTTGTATTGTGAAACGCTCGTAAACTGCGTTACTCGCAATCCGAGGTATTACTGTACATGCTTTAGAGATGCCTTTAAGCTGTATGTGTTGTTATGGAATATATAAAAAAAAAACGTAGAAAGGTAAATGGTGCTGTACTTGCTGGCAAAAACTATGTGTATGTAACTATTAATGGTGTGTTCACCCCCAAATAAACATATATACAGTGGGGACGGAAAGTATTCAGACCCCCTTAAATTTTTCACTCTTTGTTTTATTGCAGCCATTTGCTAAAATCATTTAAGTTCATTTTTTTCCTCATTAATGTACACACAGCACCCCATATTGACAGAAAAACACAGAATTGTTAACATTTTTGCAGATTTATTAAAAAAGAAAAACTGAAATATCACATGGTCCTAAGTATTCAGACCCTTTTCTCAGTATTTAGTAGAAGCACCCTTTTGATCTAATACAGGCATGAGTCTTTTTGGGAAAGATGCAACAAGTTTTTCACACCTGGATTTGGGGATCCTCTGCCATTCCTTCTTGCAGATCCTCTCCAGTTCTGTCAGGTTGGATGGTAAACGTTGGTGGACAGCCATTTTTAGGTCTCTCCAGAGATGCTCAATTAGGTTTAAGTCAGGGCTCTGCCTGGGCCATTCAAGAACAGTCACGGAGTTGTTGTGAAGCCACTCCTTCATTATTTTAGCTGTGTGCTTAGGGTCATTGTCTTGTTGGAAGGTAAACCTGCCCAGTCTGAGGTCCTGAGCACTCTGGAGAAGGTTTTCATCCAGGATATCCCTGTACTTGGCTGCATTCATCTTTCCCTCGATTGCAACCAGTCGTCCTGTCCCTACAGCTGAAAAACACCCCCACAGCATGATGCTGCCACCACCATGCTTCACTGTTGGGACTGTATTGGATAGGTGATGAGCAGTGCCTGGTTTTCTTCACACATACCGTTTAGAATTAAGGCCAAAAAGTTCTATCTTGGTCTCATCAGACCAAAGAATCTTATTTCTCACCATCTTGGAATCCTTCAATAATTTTTTTAGCAAACTCCATGCGGGCTTTCATGTGTCTTGCACTGAGGAGAGGCTATTGTAGGGCCACTCTGCCATAAAGCCCCGACTGGCGGAGGGCTGCAGTGATGGTTGACTTTCTACAACTTTCTCCCATCGCCCGACTGCATCTCTGGAGCTCAGCCACAGTGATCTTTAGGTTCTTCTTTACCTCTCTCACCAAGGCTCTTCTCCCCCGATAGCACAGTTTGGCCGAATGGCCAGCTCTAGGAAGGGTTCTGGTCATCCCAAACGTCTTCAATTTAAGGATTATGGAGGCCACGTTGCTCTTAAGAACCTTAAGTGCAACAGAAATTTTTTTGTAACCTTGGCCAGATCTGTGCCTTGCCACAATTCTGTCGCTGAGCTCTTCAGGCAGTTCCTTTGACCTCATGATTCTCATTTGTTCTGACATGCACTGTGAGCTGTAAAGTCTTAAATAGACAGGTGTGTGGCTTTCCTAATCAAGTCCAATCAGTATAATCAAACACAGCTGGACTCAAATGAAGGTGTAGAACCATCTCAAGGATGATCAGAAGAAATGGACAGCACCTGAGTTAAATATATGAGTGTCACAGCAAAGGGTCTGAATACTTAGGACCATGTGATATTTCAGTTTTTCTTTTTTAATAAATCTGCAAAAATGTCAACAATTCTGTGTTTTTCTGTCAATATGGGGTGCTGTGTGTACATTAATGAGGGAAAAAAATGAACTTAAATGATTTTAGCAAATGGCTGCAATATAACAAAGAGTGAAAAATGTAAGGGGGTCTGAATACTTTTTGTCCCCACTGTATGTATAATCATATACATATAATCTTATACATATGGTGTACAAACTGTGTATCAATAGTAGAAACCAAATACTCCCTAACACGTGAAAAAGTGATGTGCTTCAATTATAATATGCAAAAGGTAAAAGATAAAAGTGTAAACATCTAGAATATGTATGTGAAGGTGTGTATAAAGAGATACAGTCAATGAATAAATAGCATCAGCTGATGTGAATAATACCTGTCAAACAACACTGGTATAAATTTCAAACATATGAGCTAAATAAGCTACTGTGAATGATATCCAATAAATTATATGATTTATATAGACTAAGTGTCCATTAACCAATAGTGCCCCAAAAAATAAAAAAATGATTAAAATCAAAAATCAGTGTCCATATAAAGTGACAAAGTGCTTCCTTCAGTAAGTGAAAATGTTCCAGGGATAAGCAAAAAATGTGCTGACAAAAGTGACCGTGCTCCCCCCTTGTGCTTTTACTCACCAGAGCGCATCACTCCTGCAGGGGTACAAGCGTGCAGAAATAATGTGATCCCGGTCTCGGAGTTGCGATATCCCCCTGGTTCCCAGCTCTAGGGCAGGAAGGTCATCCACGGACGGAGGGGAAGGAGACTCCAGTGTCCCACCTCTACAGCGTAACTCCTGGCCAGATAACCGCCTGCTACAAGCTGACATCACACTCCCCGGCCCCCGATCCCATACACTCTCTGTGCAGTAAGTCACAATATCGCTCACAGTGGCTAGAGCGTAGTTCCGTGTTCTGCACATGACATGTGTCACGTGATGACCTTCTGCCCTAGAGCTGGGAACCAGGGGGATATTGCAAATCTGAGACCGGGATAACATTATTTCTGCACGCTTGTACCCCTGCAGGGGTGAAGCGCTCTGGTGAGTGAAAGCACAAGAGGGGAGCACGGTCACTTTTGTCAGCATGTTTTTTGCTTATCCCTGGAACATTTTCACTTACTGAAGGAATAAAGGAGAGTGCACAAAAAATGCAAAACCACAACCTCACATTCCCTGAACCCTGCATTCCCAATTATTCCCAAAATAAATAAAACTTAGACTTCGGGTATGGGTTTGGTAGAAATTGGCCAGCATCAGGACACTATGCGAGCACTTGATTAGGCAGCAAATAATGAGAGACAAGACAGGATTTATTTTGAAATATACATTGGAGTGTATTATCTGAGAGACAATAGCCACAAATATTGTAAAGCAGCTGGTTAGGCCACAATAAAAGATGGAGTGACAAGGCAGAATTTATATTAAAATAAAAATAAGAGTATTTTACCTGAGAAAAAATATCCACAAAAATTGAACAGTGGCTGAACAGAATGTAAACAGCTTGGTTAGGCCAAAATATAAAAGGGTGAGAGGAGGCAAGTTATTTTGAAATACAAATTAGGGTGTTTTATCTGAGAGAAAATAGCCTCAAATACTGTACAGTAGTTGAATAGTATGCAAAGAGCTTGGTTAAGCAAACACGACGGAGAGACAAGACAGGTTTTATTTTGAAATAAACATTAGTGCTATTATTTTGTAGTGCTGGAGCACCAGAATAGGATGCAAACTTTGAGTTGCAATGCAGGATCCTCTGCTGCAAACATTACAAATTTTGCAGCTGTGATTAAGCTTCAGAAACAAATTTGTGGCACTTTTACAGTGCTGAAGCACCAGAAAAGGCTACAAACTCTGAAACATAATATAGGATTTTAAATAAATAAATGTAGCGCTGTGTGTAAAATTATAAATATAAAGTGCAAATCTCTAAAATAAATAAATCCTACGTATAAATGAATAGTCCATAACATGAAAAAATGAAGAAATAAAACATGAAAAACTCTTCTTGTGATTAGTGTATCCACACAATTCAACCACAGTGATTGTTTGTCCTCAAAAAGATTGCACACCACCACCAGTAAAAATGCGCGCTTGACCTCCCAGATGAGTCAAAACTCTTATGCGGATCTCCCCATGAGCTCTTTGTTCTCACTTCCTCTTCCCAATCAATGGTGGGTAATCCAGATGGCTCTTTTCTTAATGGTAACTCAGCTCATTAATATCCAAAGAAACGGATCATCTCCCAGCTTGGCTCAAGATTCCATGAGTTCAGGACATGTAAATAATAAGTATAGAGACCATAGTGTTCTCCGTATACAAATTTATTCAAAGCCCCCAAACAGACAAGTTGCACTTACAAGATAAAAACTTTTAAAATCACATAAAAACCTCCAGAGTAGCACCGCCGTGTCCACATACACAGTGTCTGGCTGAATGTGGCTATCAGCTCCTCCCTTCTAGACATGTATCGGCCAATCACGGGCCTTCCTCAGTAGAACTACTTCTACTGAGGAAGGCCCGTGATTGGCCAATACGCGTCTAGAAGGGGGGAGCTGATAGTCACGTTCAGCCAGGCACTGTGTATGTGGACACGGCGGTGCTACTCTGGAAGGTTTTATGTGATTTTAAAAGTTTAAAAGTTTTTATCTTGTAAATGCAACTTGTCTGTTTGGGGGCTTTGAATAAATTTGTATACGGAGAACACTATGGTCTCTATACTTATTATTTATATGTCCTGAACTCATGGAATCTTGAGCCAAGCTGGGAGATGATCCATTTCTTTGGATATTAATGAGCTGAGTTACCGTTAAGAAAAGAGCCATCTGAATTACCCACCATTGATTGGGAAGAGGAAGTGAGAGCAAAGAGCTTGTGGGGAGATCCGCATAAGAGTGTTGACTCATCCGGGAGGTGAGTGCGCATTTTTACTGGTGGTGGTGTGCACTCCATTTGAGGACAAACAGTCACTGTGATGGAATTGTGTGGATACACTGATTACAAGAAGAGTTTTTCATGTTTTATTTCTTCATTTTATGGACTATTCATTGATATGTAGGATTTATTTATTTTAGAGATTTGCACTTTATATTTATAATTTTACACACAGCGTTACATTTATTTATTTATTTACTATCCATTTTGAAATTAGTGTGGTGTACCACTTGGAATGTTTAGCAGCTGTGCACGTTTATTATTAGGTTATCCAAAATATTTTTTACTTGTGGCGCTGATTGTTTCATCTTATAATTTGCATAATATAGGATTTACCCTGCAGCAAATATTACAAATTTTACAGTTGTGGAAACATTTTGTGACACCTTTACAGTACCAGAGCACTGGAATAGGCAGCAAACTCTGAGGAGTAATGCAGGATTTACCCTCTAGCAAACATAATATATTTTGCAGCTAGGGTAGAGCACTGAATTAGGCCAGGAGAGGTAGCAGATTTTTTTTTTTTTAGCATGGTAACTCTTAAAAGTTTATTCTATGTCATCAGTAGCAGGGGTTTTGTGGTCCTTGGTAATGCAAGACTGGTGCATTTTAATGAAAGTGAGCTGGACCACAGATTTGCCTCTCTGTAACAACACCTACGCTGCACCGAAGGCCCTCTCAGACAGCACACTGGCTGTAAGACAAGCCAGTGCTTACTGTGCAAACTCTGGCCAGTGGTCCAGCCTGGACACCCAACAGTCCAAAGTTCTCACTTCCTAAGGTGTTTGCATCTGCACGTGACCCAATGTATGCCTGCAGCTGTGGCTGGCTGCTGTTGTTTGAAAAACTCTAAAAAACAAAATGTGGCTCTGAGGCAGCCACTGCCACAGCTGCTCCTCCTTTCATAGATCACAGGATTGGAGGCATGTTGGTTATCAGAGGAGATTCTGCCATCATCAGGAAATGTGATAAAGAGGTTCCCATGCAGCATCTTCTCAAAGTGCTACATTTTGGTCCCCTTCTTGTATGATGGCAGGGGAACAGTCATTTTACGTCTGTATCTGAGACCTAATAGGGGTCACTGCCTAATACTGGTCCCTCTTTTTGATGACCCAAATCCTGGAATCCTTGTGCAGGCATTTAGGAAAAAAAAATGACCCTGGCAGGCGCTAGCATTTAAGAATAAATTGCTTGCAGCAAAGGACCCAGAGTCCCTGCTGTCCTCAATAACCTCACCACACCCATGTAAAACACATGGGGATAGGTGAAATGTCCCTCATGATATTTGCCATTTCTCTTTCTTCTCCTTATTACCACCACCCCAAACCTCATCATCCCCATATTCCTCCTCTGCCTCCTGCTGCTTGCCTCACAGGGATGGAGGCAGAAGGCAAAGGTCCCTGCTGCTCTGCTTTCAATGCCTGATCCAGGCACGCATTGTATTCTCCAGAAGTACAATGAGAGAATTTGTATTACTAATTCCCACTTTATCATGCCTCAACGTTTTTGTCGCCTCTTCAATATGTGCAAAAAATGATGCATGTGGTACCTAGAGTCTGTGCCATAATCACACAGGTACTCATTGTAGGCATGCTGCTGCTTGTGCCCCTTCTGCAGCATGCACCAACATTGAGTTCCATCTGAATGTGTCACAGACGAGGCAGTTGGCAGGTAGCTGATATTGGCATTGCATTTCTTTCAGGGGAACCATGGCCAGGTATGATTGTCTAAAATGGCCACACACCTTTCTGGTCCAATAAGAGACCTCCTGGAAGTCAAGGTACTTCTTGAAAAATTGTTGCACCACCAAGTTGAGGACATGTGCTAGGAAAGGTACATGTGTAATTATTCCTGGGTGAAGGGCAACCAGATGGTTAGTGCCATCATCACACATGACATTGCCTGCCTAAGATGGTGTTGGGTCAGCCACCTCTCAGCCTGTGTCTGGATATCTGCCAGCAGCCCTGGCCCAGTGTAGCTCCTGTCCCCAAGCGATAACAGCTTCAAGATGGCTGTTTATAGCCTGGGATGTTCTATATGCTCTGGGGCACTGGGGGGACTGTTGGTTCCAAGGAATCACAAGATGAAGCTAATGAGGATTGATCCAGTGTGCTTTGATAGTTATGTAACATCCCTGCCCATGCTTACTGGACCTAGTATTCCTGATCATATGTATCCTATCCTGACAATATGGACCGGTGAAACCAAAGTATTACCTTCCACATACTGGTGGAGGGCAGGGATGGCCGTCTGTGCAAAATAATAGCAGCTGTGTACTTGCCACTTGGGTGTAGCACAGGCAAAAACCTTGTGGAAGGGGACTGATATGACAAGCTCAAATGGGGGAAGCTCAAAAGCTAGCAGTTTTACCACACTGGCATTAAGATATTGGGCATGAGGTTGATTTTTTTTTCCTCCAGCAGCTGCAGAAGGTACAGCTGACTTTGAAAACATGCTGCTGGAGACAGCTGGGTGGATGTAGGAGAATCCTACAGAGGTTCAAGCCTATGTATATATGACCCTCCTCAGTGTGACCCTCTTGCCCACTTAACGAGGCATAACTTAAAGTAGAACTATAGGCAACTAGAGGCAAAACCTGTTTTCCGTCAGATTTTTTTTGCTGGGTCCTATTTCGGAGATTTTCCTGCTTCTTGTCCCATAGCCAAACAGGAAGTGAGAGGAAATCCCTGCAAATTAAGGGAATCCCTTGGGGACCCCAGGTCACCAGATCTAGTGTCCCCATTGGAAGATTTCCCCACTATTACTTTTCTGGGGACAACCCAAAATTTTAGATTTTCTGTACTTCCAATAATAATGGTAAACAGAACAAATAGAGAGGGTGAATCTCCTTAATGGGGGCACAGACAGCCTTAAAAACTGACAGGGGTTCTAATTCCTCTTCACTCTATCCAAAACGAGAAAAACGTTTTGCCTTTAGTTTTACTTGAGGATTCTTATACCCTTTGTTAGAGTTCCCTTCCTGTCACTAGGGGCCACAGATGTTACAGAAGAATGTTGTGGAGCGGGGAGATGTTGAAAGTGCAGAACCAAAAGGAGGAGTGAGGTCTTTTTACTTCTGACTTGTCTCATTGAAGTGTTAATCCCACCAAACTCTGTAAAGCAGAGTCATGTGTTTCCTCACACATGTAGTACCCACATAGCTGGTGCTTTTACCATGGCTGATACATTGCAGCAGAAGCTCTGTACCACAATGGTGCTGTCAGCATGAGATACATTAAAAGAGGCCCATACTGTAGAGGACCGAGGACTGTGGACTGACCTTAGAAATAGCAGTGACTTGTACCCGTGGGGCAGTGCTATGAATATGTAAGTGTGTATTGCAGCATGCAAAAGGTTCATTTTAAAATGTTAATATTGGTCACATCCCCTTTGGTGCCCCTGCCTGACATATTTTAAAATAGAGATTTACTGTACTAGAATTTAATGGCAGCTATAGTAATAGGGGCAGGGCTTTTTTTCAGCTGGAGCTGGGTGGAACTCAGTTCCACCACCTCTGGCTCAGGCCCTTTGCTCTCTGCTCACCATTTTCACTTGTAAACACAGAAGTCCAGCTTCTGTGTTTGCAAGTGACAGCTTGTCTCCCAACAGCTCCCACAAATCTGATCTCCTGAGTGGCTCCCACTGAGTGCAGGATGGGGACAAGGGATATGCAGGTGACCGGGGTGCAGTGTGGATGCCTACACTCCAACTGGATGATCTCCCTGCAAGAATGAGAGGCGGAGCCACCTACAGTATGCAGGGAGGTACTAGAGGCGGCTGGGTGTTTCAGCTATAAAGCAGTAAAAGTAAGACATGTGGAAGGTGATGGAGCTTTTAAGGAGGGGGGAAAAAGATGGGGGCAGTGGAGGGGGGGATTCCATGCAAAGGTCAGAGCTGAAGAGGGGTGAAAATGAGATGCGGATGGGGGATGCATGGATAGGCAGGTGTGGGAAGGCAGAGGTAAGGCTTAACTGTGTGCCCTTTGTGTTGCGCACCACTGAATTCTGCACTCTGTATGCCGTGCACCCCAGAACTCTGCACTATGTACATATTGCACCCCTAAACATTGCATTCTGTGTGTAAACCCCCTCCCCCAACTCTGCACTCATTACATAATGCCCTCCTGGTATTTAATGCCCCTTTAAGACTCTCCCACTGAAATTTGAACACACCCACTATTATATGCGGTTTGGAGAGTGTGTGTGTTGTTTGAGGGGTCGTAGTTAAGTTCCTGCACATATTTTCTGAGAAAAAAAGCCCTGAATAGGGGGGTGAATATGTGGTGCTCTGGTGCAAAATACATTAATGCACAAGTATGTGGAGACATGCTACAGAGTCAAGCTTTGCCTGTGTCAGCAACAAAGATACGCAGTGCACCTTGAAACAGAAGTACAGGCCATAGCAACAGAAAATAAAATATACCTCTCCCCAAAAAATAAACTGTGAAATGTTCATCCCAACCCATTTTAACCTAGCAGAAATTGTTTTAAAAAAACTAAGAAAAGGTAAAAAAAAAACAAAAACTAATTTGCAAAGGGGGCCGGTAGCTAGTAAATACAGTTGTTGCTGACACACACAAAAAAAGCACCTTTATTTCACGTACATAGACTGTCAGCTCTCCCTACGGTACTCAAAAACACAATTACAAATGGTTTCTGGGAACCCACCTTTTTATAGTGATGGGGCTGGCACATACCAAAGCCCTGATTGTTGGCCATTTTAACTCTTGGACACAGTAAAAAAAAAAAAAAAAATTGTCGAATTTCACCATAATTGTTTCAGTATTTTGAAATTCCCCCAATATGCTGGGCTGCATACCTCATCCTTATGCACTAGAAATGTTACAGTAAAATTTCAGGTAAAATTTAAATAGTTTTTTTCCTTTGTAACCCAAACTCGAAGGATTAGAAAATGCAGCTACACATTTCACATACTGAGCTGCCTGCTGGTGATGTGTGGCACTGGTGAAGAGCTACACAGATACAATGGTTCTCTTTGAAAACCCCCTTAACCGCATGGCTGCACATTAGCACGTTTTTAAACAATACAGGTGGTCCCCTAGTTACAAACATCAGACTTACAAATGACTCCTACTTACAAATGGAGGGAGACAACAGGAAGTGAGAGGAAATCTACCCCTAGGAAGGAAAGTCACTCCTGTAAGAGTTATTATGGGAAAAAGGTACCTCTACTGATGCTTTATCACCAAGGCTTGTTTCCACAACAAAAATTTTCAAAATCCAATTGTCATTGGGACAGAAAGTGAGATAAAATCTTCTGCAAAGGGGCACAGACAGCAAAACAAATGTTACAAGGGTGTTAACCCTTTCCTATGCTATCCAAAAAGCTTTACAATAGTTTTTTTGGCTGGAGCGACACTTAAAAAATGTTCTTGTTCTGACTTATAAACAGATTCAACTTAACAAACTTACAGACCCTATCTTGTTTGTAACCCGGGGACCGCCTGTATTGTATTTTTCATCCATGTGTCTACCAGAAATACCATAGCAATTAAAAATAAATCTCTTTTGTGGACCAGCTTGACCAGACAAAGGGGTTACTTGTGTATGCTTTAGGTGTTTGATGTGTTTCAAAAACTTGTCCAGTTATGATGTGTATTCAAACTTGAAATTCAAGTTTGACACCTACTAGGTTTATAAATGATCATTGTAGACAGCGCTAATACGGACACACCCTGCAATAGATAACTGAAATGTCAGAAGAAGATAAAACAAGTTAAGCTCAGCCTTTAATTATCAAAGTGTTACCAGAATGAGAAGACTAAAACAACACAATGTTCCAGGCACTGGCCCTATGGGAAAACCCACTGTCCACTGCCCCAGAGGCTATCCACTGCAGCGGTCATGAAAACACATGGAGTGATTGAATAGGGTAGAAAAGATACAGACAGCGCTATCCGAAACTCAATGAGGATGTGGAGCCTCCAGTCAAAACAGTGCCGAGCCGATGTAAAGGCTAAACAGTTTATTGAGAAAAATTTGCAGTACATACGATACCAGGCCGGTGTAGATGGATGTAGATGGGCTAATGTCCGCTGGGTCCGGTAGACAGAAGGGAGGAAACGATCTGCTGTTAACATGCAGCACACCAATGCTGTGAGACTGTGGATGCTGAGAGCCAAGCCAAAGACCGCCGGCGCTACCATGTGACGTTACCGCAATGTCAGGGCGGAAGGGCCGGACATGAGGGACCTGCCAGTCAAACCAGCTTGGAAGCTCGATGGACAAAGGACAAAGCACATGCGTTCAAAACGTCGTCACGGCAGGCTGTCAACTGTATAGGCCAACCAGCTGCGGCCAGGGCATTCCCCACCCTGCAGCTGCACATATACAAGGGAGATGTATATGTGTGGCTGTGGGGCCGGCAATGCCCCAGCCACAGATGATTGGTCCATATGGTTGACAGCTTCCTTCGCATATGTGGGCTTGGGTTCCAGTCCAAACACTGCTGAACTTGGACTAGGTGCCAAGGTATACTGGGGATGTACATTGAGCTGCGCATAAAGAAGAACAGGCAGGTAAGTTTGTTTTATTGCAGAAAAGACATAGCATGTCTGTTTTGCAATAAAGAGCCTGCCTGTTTGCATATTTTGCACTTTAAATGGTTGCACCTGAGACCCCTCTCGATCCAGCGATGTGCACTGAAGCCTCGGCTGTCCTGGATCCCTCTCCCCTCATTGGCTGAGACAGCAGTGGAAGCCACTGAGAAGAGAGCAGGGGGTGGGGTCCAACCACGGCTCTATGTGTCTTATGGACACATAGAGCTTGGCTTGGGAGCGAGCATGCACCAGTGCCCCCACCGCAAGCGGATTGCTATTGGGGGCACCAGTCAAGGGGCAGGAGCCAGGAGCGCCAGCGGGGGACCCAAAAAGAAGGATTTGGGCTGCTCTGTGAAAAAACATTGCACAGAGCAGGTAAGTATAACATGTTTGTTATTTAAAAAAACAAAAAACCTTTAATATTCCTTTAATTCTGTTTAAAAGGAGCATGTCAAGATAAAAAAGTTGTTAAAGTTATTTTCTTTCCTTTATCGGTTGGTGATTTTTCTGTCTTGGAACATAGCAGAATGTGCATATCTGGTGTCCTTACACTGCACTGTATAGGTGCTTGTTCCAGGTCAGTGACTTACAACTAGTGAAGTAAGGATCAGAATGACAGCCCTGGAGCATGCATAAACATTTCAGTAATGGCAGCTTCCTTATTTCTATTTGGGTAGGTATATATAACATAAGTATTTTTTTCAGAGCCACTGCAAAAAATGAAAGGGACCTATTGGCTCTGCAGCTGTGTTGGTACTGCAAGTCCCAGCAAACAGCAGGGAAACCACAGGCTGCTATGGCAAAGGCATCTATTCAATAGGCAATTGCACCTTATACTGTAAGGGCCCTTTCACATCAAATGCAGTTGGATGCATTTTGAACTGCACTCCAACTGCATAGGCAGCCCAAAATCAAGGTACTCCTAGGGGCATAGTTCACATCATTGCAGTGCAGTTCAGTGCAGATAAAAAAAGTAGAGCATGCTGCATTTTTGCGTGCTACAAACATGCTTTAAATGCACCGCACCAAGCTCGTTTAAGCCAAGAATGCCAGGCCCAAAAACATATAGAAAAATTCACTGCAAACGCAGCTCAAAGTGCATGCAAAATGCATTCAAGCGCACATCAAGCGCGCAGCAAGCACGCGTCAACTGTTCTTTAAATGCATGTAAACATGCAGTCAAAAACTATAAACTATAAATGGGCCCTACTATGGGGATTGACAATGAGAAGAATGCAGTGGCCCATTACAAACAATCTTCTTTTAGCATACTCTTGTATGATCGGTGAAAGAAGAATGATGGCAGTTAGCTCATATTTGCATTTCATTGCTATTCTTTGTACTATATAAGCAACTTCCTTTTGAATTTTAAAGCAGCCAGGTAAATCTGTCTATCGCCCCTCTGTCTTTGTCTGTGCTCTGGTTGGCTCTGTGAGTACAATACTGTGACTAATCTGTTTTCTTCCTTGTCTCTCAGGGTGAAAGCTTCCAAGCCTCTGAACTGAAAAGGCCCAGTTACAAGTCTCTCCCTTTTTTGTTTATCATAGCAACCACCCGCCCCTTCTACTCTTATGTCAGCTGCTCCAAGCCACTGAATCAAGACATAAACAGGCAGCTTTCTCCTTTCTGTCGGGATTCCACATATGCAGTTTTCCTTCTTATAGTACAAGCTTTGTAGTAAGTTTAGCTGTACATCTGTGGACTAGAGACTTTGTAGATGTCTAACTGAATGCACTGGCTTCATTGCATTTGAAAGAAATTAGGCTTCTCGTAACAGTATTTACTTTCAGATATTTCCCTTTGTATTCCATCTCTGACAGTTACGTTTTGCTGGTGGGGATGAGCAGGACTTTGCAGAACTTTAATACTGTTTCTTCTAATTTACTTACCTGTATTTGCAGACTTTTATATTTTTATTGCCAGCTGAAAAGACATGAAGGTGGCAGTTTTGGATCTGGGAACTGTATTTGCTAAATTTTTCAAATCATCAGTTTCTCCCTTAAATTCTGGGCCAAGCAGTAACCCTTTTTCTCAAGGTTCCAACACTGTCAACTCCTCAGGATTTACTGCCACTTCTTTGGCTCCAAAAACGCCTTTCCTTTTACTTTCTGCACCAGCTTCTCCTTTGCATATTCTTAGTACTTCAGCTTCTTCCCTTTCTCGAATTCCCTCTGGAAAGTCCACCACTCATACAAATGGGATATCTGCACCAAGTAGCCCATCTCATTCAACAAAACCGCAAATTTTAAACTCAGCTGCTGCTAGCTTGGTACCACCATTACAACAAGTTCAAGAGGAACAATGGACAGGGCCCCAGCCTACCACTTCATCTCCAACAACGCCGACTACTATTCTGGTTCGTCCAGCTCCTACAGCTAGCAGTACAGTAATAACCACAAGTCAATCTAACCACTCCAATCGATCACCAAGGCATATTCCGGAGTCTTCAGTTTCTGGTTGGAACACTAAGTCCATGCTGTTTACCCTGCCTGATATTGGTGAAGAGGGCACTGAGTATGAGGACAGCCATCACAGTCAAGGGTGAGTACTGTATGTACAAATAGCTAAGATATGAAAGATGGAATGTACCCAGAACAACCCTTCTTTATTATTGGTATAGGATGTAGTCTGCATAAACTATGATACCTTTATGACTTTATAATTTTATAATTTCAAGATCTACCATCACTTTAATGATTGCTTCTTCCCAAACGAGCTACTGCTGATTGTCAGAGTTTGTCTTGATGCAAAAAATTAAAGAAAACTCAGAGTGCTGAAAGTGCAGAAAATTTGTGTAGAATTTTAGGTACAGGCTGTCCCCATCAACTTGAAAGCAAAAAAAAATCAGTTTGGGTAGACGCGCTCAGGAGTCTTAAGTACCTATAATACATACACTTTACAGTGGACTAAGAATTATAAAACCTTTCCTCAAGATATTTATATGCATTGGGTACCAAGAATAAAATTCCCAACTAGTATATTGGCAATTTGACAACTTTGGGGTCTCAGTGTTGTCTGTTGTGACACTTGTAGCCCATTCACTATTTGATTATCATCCAAACTTAAAATAATCACCATCACTGGACAATGGGATATAAGGTTCACACGGAACCATTGGAAACTTAGAAGGTGTAAGTTAGTGAGCTACCATGCTTGTCATGCTTGAATATTTATTGTGACAAGAATGTATTATTCCTCATTCAGGATGCAGGATGTCAGACCTCTGTGAATTACTGAGTATTCATGCATGCCCCCAGGTTCAGATGGTGCACTCTATTCTGTATCTTTCAGCAGCACCTGCTGTTACAAGTAACTTGTACAATAGTTCCCAAACATCTGTTGATAGATGATCTCACACTCCACCAAGGCTGCTCTTTGTTCATTGAATGGTGCTATTTGTACAGGAGCTATGCTTCCAAATATATTTGATTCTCAGAGCAATTCAGAATCGTCCTGCTAAAGCATAACTTTACAAACAAATGGCCCCTGCCCCCACCTATAACTGGCCTTTGCAGAAAGGAGCACATGGAAGGGCAAAACATGCAAAAGAAAACCAGAGAAATTCCCTGCTCAACTTACTGACCAGCCTTTTGTATTTGCAAATGTGTGCAGAATAAACCCTGTTTTTCACGCATACTGTTGGACAGGATAATTTGGTTGATTGCAGGCTGGTCAGTAAGTTGAGCAGGGCATTTCTCTGTTTTTTTTTTTTTTGTTTTTGTTTTTTAAAGCATAACTGTCCGTCACAACTATTTTCTAAGTTTTGTATCAATAGGTTTTATTGAAAACAGATATGATACATTTCAACATGTACAACGTTGTAAATAGCATATGAATCATATCATACAGTAAACCTTGAGTTATAAATTATAATGTTATATAACCGCAAAAGACAAAAATAAAGGAAAATGTTAGTTATATGTCCTGTATTTCAAATGGTGACAGACTATAACTGCATGTTGTCAACGAACAGCTGTACCAAGGACAACGAACCATTATAAACTTATATATAGAAGGAGCAGTTGGTATCTCTTGAGGTTGCAATTGATGACATAATCTAAGCTCCCTTGAGTAGTTTGGCAACGGTAAAGGGAACAAAAGTATTTTCTTAGTTTGAACAGGTGCTTCTTTAACTCAGCCATTGTCTTGTAGATAAGAAGCAATTTACAGTACACCTGAGTTAAATATATGAGTGTCACAGCAAAGGGTCTGAATACTTAGGACCATGTGATATTTCAGTTTTTCTTTTTCTTTCTTTTTCTGTCAATATGGGGTGCTGTGTGTACATTAATGGGGAAAAAATTAACTTAAATGATTTTAGCAAATGGCTGCAATATAACAAAGAGTGAAAAATTTAAGAGGGTCTGAATACTTTCCGAGTAGATCTATCTATCTATCTATCTATCTATCTATCTATCTATCTATCTATCTATCTATCTATCTATCTAAGTATCTCACAAAAGTGAGTACACCCCTCACATTTTTGTAAATATTTTATTATATCTTTTCATGTGACAACACTGAAGAAATGACACTTTGCTACAATGTAAAGTAGTGAGTGTACAGCTTGTATAACAGTGTAAATTTGCTGTCCCCTCAAAATAACTCAACACACAGCCATTCATGTCTAAACCGCTAACAACAAAACAGAGTACACCCCTAAGTTTAAATGTCCAAATTGGGCCCAAAGTGTCAATATTTTGTGTGACCACCATTATTTTTGGGGTCTTTATCATGTTGGAATACTGCCCTGTGGCCCAGTCTCTGAAGGGAGGGGATCATGCTCTGCTTCAGTATGTCACAGTACATGTTGGCATTCATGGTTCCCTCAATGAACTGTAGCTCCCCAGTGACAGCAGCACTCATGAAGCTCCAGACCATGACACTCCTACCACCATGCTTGACTGTAGGCACACTTGTTTGTACTCCTTACCTGGATTCCGCCACACACGGTTGACACCATCTGAACCAAATAAGTTTATCTTGGTCTCATAAGACCACAGGACATGGTTCCAATAATCCATGCCCTTAGTCTGCTTGTCTTCAGCAAACTGTTTGCGGGCTTTCTTGTGCATCATCTTTAGAAGAGGCTTCCTTCTGGGATGACAGTCATCCAGACCAATTTGATGCAGTGTGCAGCATATGGTCTGAGCACTGACAGGCTGACCCCCCACCCCTTCAACCTCTGCAACAATGCTGGCAGTACTCATACATCTATTTCCCAAAGACAACCTCTGGATATGATGCTGAACACGTGCACTCAACTTCTTTGGTCGACCATGGTGAGACCTGTTCTGAGTGGAACTTGTCCTGTTAAACTGCTGTATGGTCTTAGGCACCATGCTGCAGCCCAGTTTCAGGGACTTGGCAATCTTCTTATAGCCTAGACCATCTTTATGTACAGCAACAGTTATTTTTTTCAGATCCTCAGAGAGTTCTTTGCCATGAGGTGCCATGTTGAACTTCCAGTGACCAGTATGAGAAAGAGAGAGCGATAACAACAAATTTAATACACCTGCTCCCCATTCACACCTGAGACCTTGTAACACTAACGAGTCACATGACACCAGGGAGGTAAAATAGCTAATTGGGCCCGATTTGGACATTTTCACTTAGGGGTGTACTCAATTTTGTTGCCAGCGGTTTAGACATTAATGGCTGCGTGTTGAGTTATTTTGAGGGAACAGCAAATTTACACTGTTATACAAGCTGTACACTCACTACTTTACATTGTAGCAAAGCTTCATTTCTTCAGTGTCACATGAAAAGATATAATAAAATAATTACAAAAATGCTAGGGGTGTACTTGTCAGAAACCATGAACCAGACCGAGACAGAAGTACAGTAAAATCACACTTGTTTATTAATAAAAATAAAAAGGTAAATAGAGTAAGTGTAGTCAAAGCATAGCCAGAGTCCAGTAACCGTATCGGGTAGTCAGCCAAGCCAGAGTTCAGTAACCAGATCGGGTAATCAGCCAGGCCAGAAGTCAGGGATCCAAGTAGAGGAACAGCAAGCAGGATAAGGAGCCAGAAGGGATGTCAGCAAAGCCAGTCATTAAACAGGAACGCAGGAGATGGTTTCATGTGACCAAGGCAAAGGCAGGAATAAAGTGAGCTGGAGATCTTTAAGTAGGCTGGACTGACGAGCAGATCCACAACAGCTGGTTAACTGTGGAGAGAGAAGAGAGCTGGCAATTAACCGACAGCTGAGCGGCCATTTCAGAGAAGGAAAGGCTGAGCCAGCCCTGACAGTACCCCCCCCCCCCTTCAACAACCCCTCCCCCTCGGAGGACCACCGGGCTTGAGGGGAAAATGTCTATGGAAATCATGGAGGAGGGCAGGAGCATGTACGTCCGAGGATGAGACCCTGGAGCGTTCCTCAGAACCGTACTCCTTCCAATGCACCAGGTACTGTATGCGCCCACGGAACCTAAGGGGAGTCAACAATGGATTGTACCTCATACTCCTCATGGTTCTCAACCTGTATAGGGTGAGGACGTGGCACCGAGATGGTAAAGCAGTTGCAGACCAACGGTTTCCATAAGGAGACATGAAACACATTTGAGATGCGCATACTAGGAGGAAGGTCCAACGCATAAGCCACTGGGTTAATTCTGCGAAGGATACGGAAAGGCCCAATAAACAGAGGTGCGAACTTCAGTGAGGGAACACGAAGTCGGAGGTTGCGAGATGACAGCCAGACCCTGTCCTCAACCTGGTAGGAAGGTGCAGGCAGGCGCCTGCGGTTAGCATGGAGTCTGTACCTATCATTAGCATGATGCAAAGCCTCCTGGACTTGTGCCTAAGTGGAACAAAGACCACGGAGATGCTCCTCTAGCACAGGAATGCTCTGCGGAACAAACGAGTCAGGCAAAATGGAAGATTGGAAACCATAATTCGCCATAAACGGAGACAATCGGGAAGCAGAATTCAAGGCACTGTTGTGAGCAAACTCTGCCCATGGTAATAGGTCTGACCAGTTGTTGTGATGGTCAGAAATATAGCAATGTAGGAATTGCTCCAAGGACTGATTGGCTCGTTCTGCGGCCCCATTAGACCGCGGGTGATATGCAGAGAAGAAAAGAAAGCAAGCTGAACTCCCAGCTGTGCGCAAAAGGCTCGGGACACAAACTGACTACCCCTGTCCAAGACAATCACCTTGGGTAGCCCATGTAAGTGAAAGATCTCCCGAGCAAAAATGGAAGCCAGTTCCTTAGAAGTGGGCAACTTCTTAAGTTGTATACAGTGATACATCTTTGAGAACCGGTCAACCACCATAAGGATGACTGTGTTGCCTTGGGAGGTGGGCAACTCCACAATGAAATCCATAGGCAGGTGGGTCCAGGGCCTCTCTCCATTGGGTATGGGTTGTAGGAGGCCCACTGGAAGGTGTCGTGGAGTCTTACTCTGAGCACACACGGCAGCTACGAAGGCAGTCACATCAGCACGTAGACTAGGCCACCAGAATTGTTGAGAAATGGCCCAAACAAGTTTTGATTCTTACCAGGCTGGCCAGCTGCCTTGGGAAAATGGTAAGTCTTGAGCACGGCAGTACGGAGACACTCTGGGACAAGGCAGCGGTCACAAGGTTTCTCAGGATGAGCATCGACCTGAGCAGCAAGAATTTTGTTACCCAAAGGAGAAGTAAGACTGGTGCGAACCGTAGCCAGAATGCGATCAGGAGGAATCATAGGAACCAGAACTGACTCCAACTTGGAAGTGGAGGAAAATTGTCGTGACAAGGCGTCAGCCCTTACATTCCTAGTACTGGGTAAGAATGAGACAATGTAACTGACAAGAAAAGAGCCCATCGTGCCCTTCTGGGAGAGAGGCGTTTAGCCTCAGACAAGAATGTGAGATTCTTATGATCAGTAAGAATGAGAACCGGCACAGTGGTACCTTCGAGGAGATGTCTCCATTCTTTCAGGGCTAAAATTATTGCCAACAGCTCTCTGTCATCAATCTTGTAAATGCACTCGGCAGGTGACAATTTCTTGGAAAAGTAGCCACAAGGATGCATAGCACTCTCAGAGGTAGGACATTGAGACAGAAGGGCGCCGACACCAGTCTCAGAAGCATCAACCTCAAGAATAAAAGGCAACGAAGGATCAGGATGTGCCAACACAGGAGCAGAAACAAAGGCAGCCTTGAGACTTTCAAAGGCCTTATGGACTCCGGAGACCAACTCTGTGTGTTACCGTTCTTTCTGGTCATATCGGTCAGGGGCTTGACCAGAGACCAGAAGTTACGAATACATTTCCGATAATAGTTGGCAAAACCCAGGAAACGCTGCAGAGGACGTAAACCCACGGGTCGACGCCACTGTAGGACTGCCGAAAGTTTCTCTGGGTCCATCGAAAAACCAGCAGTGGAAATGACATAGCCCAGTAATTTAACCTGTTCCCGATGGAACTCACACTTCTCCAGTTTACAATAGAGATTGTTCTCTCATAACTTCTGAAGCACACGACAGACATCTGTGTGGTGACTCTCCAGGGACTTGGAAAATATGAGGATATCATCTAGATAAACCACCACACATAACTGCAATAAATCTCGGAGGACATCATTAATAAATTCCTGGAAAATTGCCGGAGCGTTACAAAGGCCAAAAGGCATTACAAGATACTCATAATGGCCTGTTCTGGTATTAAACACAGTTTTCCACTCGTCGCTCTCCTTAGTCCTCACGAGATTGTAAGCCCCTCTCAGATCAAGCTTAGTGAAAACCGTTGCTCCCTTGAGGCGGTCAAATAACTCTATAATTAACGGGATCGGGTAGGCATTCTTAATCGTGACATGATTGAGATCCCTATAATAGATACAAGGTCTCAGTTCACCACTCCTCTTCTTCACACAGAAGAAACCAGCACCAGCAGGAGACGAGGATTTGCAGATGAAACCCCCAAAAAAGTGCATCTGCAACATACTCCTCCATGGCTTTATCCTCCAAGACCGACAAAGGGTAAACCCGGCCATGAGGGGGAGTGGCCCCAGGTTGATGGTCAATTGCACAATCATATGGCCGATGTGGAGACAAACTACCAGCTTGACCTTTGTCAAAGACATCGCTAAAATCACGGTACTCCTCTGGCAGGGAGGAGAGTGAAGAGGTACACAGGACCTTGGCTACCTTCCGGAAGCATGTTTCACTGCATTGTGGTGACCAGAAGAGAACCTCAGCACAGAGCCAATCAAAAGAGGGGTTGTGCCTCTGTAACCAAGAATAACCAGCGGAAACTTGGGAGAGGAAATCAGTTGGAATTGGATTATCTAATGGTGAAGAGCCCCTACGGCCATGGACAACAGAACCCTCTCATGAGTCACATGGGCAGGCTGTAGAGGTCTCCCGTCAAGAGCCTCAATGGCAAGTGAAGTGTCACGCAGCTGCAGTGGAATCCAGTGCTTTGATACAAAGGCAGCATCAATGAACAGGCCTGCAGCCCCAGAGTCGATTAGAGCCTGTATCTCGATAGACGACTTAGCCCAAGAAAGGGCGACCAAAACCAGGGGCTTATCCTTCTGGATAACTGGGGACGACACAACATCACTTAAGGTCTGTCCATGACAGGACCTCAAGGTTCGGGTGTTCCCAGAACGGGTAGGACAAGACTTCAAAAAGTGACCTGCCTGGCCACAATAAAGGCACAATCTCTCCCTCCTCCTAAAGGCTCTCTCATCTGCAGAGAGACGCGTGAAGCCTAAGTGCATGGGTTCATCTTCACTGACCGACTCGGTACCAGGAGGCATGGGAGGTAAGGGAGGCATGGGTGGGACTGCAAAGCTCGGAGGCAAACGTCCAGGAGGCTTCCGCAAGCGCTCCTTAAAAGAAAGTCTTTCTCTGAGTCTGGAGTCAATGAGGATGGCAAACGAGATCAAGCTCTCCAGCTCAGTGGGTATATCTCGGGTTGCTATCTCATCCTTGATGGAATCTGAGAGACCATGAGAAAAAGCAGCCACAAGGGCCTCATTGTTCCAAGCAACCTCTGCTGCTAGAGTACGGAACTCAATGGCGTAGTCGGCAACAGTTCTTGTACTCTGATGGACATGAGGCACTTGGCAGCAGAAGCGGAGCCTGCGGGAACATCAAATACCCTTTTAAAGGAGGCCACAAACTCTGGGTAACTCAAGACAACAGGTTTTTGTGTCTACCATAAAGGGTTAGCCCAGGCCAAGGCTATCTCAGAAAGCAAAGATATCACAAACCCTACTTTACTTCTGTCCGTGGGAAACACCTGGGGCAGCATCTCAAAGTATATCTCAACTTGGTTGAGAAACCCTCTGCATTGAACTGGATCGCCCCCAAGTCGATGGGGAAGTGGGGCAGAACCAGACATACCTCCTTATAGAGGTAATACTCAAGGCGGGTGCCTGCACAGAGACGGTCTGCAACTCAGGTTGTACCGGAGCAGCCACAGTGGGGGATTCCAGGTGAGCCTTGCGACTCAGGAGCGTTTGTAACGCCATGGCAAACTGATCTATGTGGTGATCTTGCTCATCCAATCTGGAAAAAATATTACCAACAAGTGGATTGACTGTATCTTCTGAATTCATGGACTTCGCCTACTGTCAGAAACCATGAACCAGACCGAGACAGAAGTACAGTAAAATCACACTTGTTTATTAATAAAAATAAAAAGGTAAATAGAGTAAGCATAGTCAAAGCATAGCCAGAGTTCAGTAACCGCATCGGGTAGTCAGCCAAGCCAGAGTTCAGTAACCAGATCGGGTAATCAGCCAAGCCAGAGTTCAGTAACCAGATCGGGTAATCAGCCAGGCCAGAAGTCAGGGATCCAAGTAGAGGAACAGCAAGCAGGATAAGGAGCCAGAAGGGATGTCAGCAAAGCCAGTCTTTAAACAGGAACGCAGGAAATGGTTTCTTGTGATGTGACCAAGGCGAAGGCAGGAATAAAGTGAGCTGGAGATCTTTAAGTAGGCGGGACTGATGAGCAGATCCACAACAGCTGGTTAACTGTGGAGAGAGAAGAGAGCTGGCAATTAGCCGACAGCTGAGCGGCCAGCTCAGAGAAGGAAGGGCTGAGCCAGCCCTGACAGTACACACTTTTGTGAGATACTATGTATATATAGATATAACAGTTTTGGGCTAAAGCGATAACGCCCTTCTTCAAACCAAATGCATAAATAACATCAACATACAAAGACCACTATATATATTCACATTCATCATCTAGAACCAATTAATCAATATAGCATTCACTAAGAATGATGAAATGATAAGACCATCAGGTGTATTGAACTCCCCACACGTCATGAAGATACCAGGGCAGGGCACCTGTTATCAAAAAACAGAAAAAAGAAAAAATACATAACCCCCAGGCTGTCTGATTGTGTCCATCATAGAGTCAATCACAATGCCTATTGCCAAATATTTAGATAAATATTTAACTCCTCTAATAATACACACTCGTTCATATATACGGGATATACAACACTTTTTGGATAAAATAAAAAATGTACATTGTGATAATGACGATCTTCTGGTTATATGGGATGTGACTGGATTATATACAGCTATCCCTCATGAATTAGGCATTGAGGCATGCCGCCGGCTAATTCAAAAAAATATAATTTAGCTCAGATATCTTTTTCGTTAGAACTTTTTTTAAGGATATTTATTATCTGCAATTAGCCGGTGCAGCTATGGGTTCTAATGTCGCCTCCCCATACGCAAATGCATTTATGGATATGATAGAAAATGCATTTTTTTACAGTTGTGATTTATTTACCAAAAACTGTGCCTGTTGGTACAGATTTATAGATGGTGCCTTTGCAATATGGGTGGGCGACATTAAATCTTTAATGTTGTTCAATACATATTTAATCTCATTCCTGGTCTCAAATTCAATATGTATATCAATAAGACTGGGATCCCTTTTCTTGACACTTAAGTATTAATGATGGACAAATCATCAGTGATCTGTATAGGAAGCTTACTGACTGAAATCAATTATTACATTATTCTAGTTTTCACCCTCCTGGGGTAGTTAAATCTATTCACCGGAGTCAAATGACACGTATATTGAGAATTGTAGGTGATACAGAGACTTATGAGATTGGATGAAATGGAGGGCAGACTCTGACAGCAGGGTTATCCTAGAGAGGTGGTTAAAAAAGCACAACAAGATCTGCATTGTAGAAAAGTAAGGACCATGGGTCGCAGAATGCCCTTCATTTCCCAATTTCACCCCCTCTTGAGTAGTGTATCCAATATAGTTAAGGAACACTGATCTATATTATCTGAAAATTATCCGACAGTTCCAGAATTTTATTCTCCACCTTTACCTTCATATCGTCGAGGAAGAACCATACATGATAAATTGGTGATATCTGACCAATAACGGCCACAGACCCCACCAACTACATTTTTAGGTCCACGAAACAAGGGTTCTTACCCTAGTTTAAATTGTATTCATTGCACTAACATGATAAAAGTTAAATCTTTTTCTCATCCGCATAAAGGTTATAGCATAGCAATAAGGGATCACTATACATGCCAATCCTCTTATGTGGTTTTTATTATTAAGTGCCCATGGTTTTTATATGTGGGTGAGACTACTCATAAGGTTAAGGAACGGATCGCACGGCATAAATATTCTATTAGGGATAAACTGGACAAACTGCCTTTAGCAAGACATTTTTTAGAAAAGGGATACCTTGTTTTACAGCTAAAATACATGGTAATTGATGATATACCACGCAATCGACAAGGTGGAAATAGAGAATTGGCTTTAAAAAAAATGAGAAGTATCTTGGTGTCAGGATTAAGTTCACCTGCTGATGGCACTGTGGTGCTCTGGGCCGGTGGGCCGATGGCTGCAGTTCCAGTGTCCACCAGCAGGTGTCTCCCAGAAGCCACCAGGTCCCATAAGCCACACCTGGCTCCAGCTGCCAGAGGGATATTTAACTGCTAGTCGACCAGCCGCAGCAGTTATACTGCGGCAGGTTGGCACAGGTGAGCAAATTGCCGTAGGTATATGTTGGCTCTTTAAGAAGCTATTGCAGGCTCATCCCCCGGAGCCAATGCACGTGCCTGCTGGGTGCAATGTCAGCCCGGGCACCCGCAATCGCTCGTGACAGAATGAGCATGGGGATGTAAACTCACAAATCCCGGTTCTGTCAGGGGAGAGGAGACAGATCATGTGTTTCTACTAAGTAGGAACAACCGATCTGTCTCCTTCTCTAGTCACTCCCATCCCCCCACAGTTAGAACACTCAGTGAGGGAACACACTTAACCCCTTAATTGCCCCCTACTGTTAACCCCTTCCCTGCCAGTGACATTTATACAGTAATCAGTTCCTATTTTTAGCTCTGATCGTTGTATAAATGTCAATGGTCCCAAAAAAGTGTCAAAAGTGTCCGATCTGTCCGCCGCAATGTCACAGTCCCGATAAAAAAAATCGCAGATCGCCACCATTACTAGTAAAAAAAAAAATAATAATAATACAAATGACATAAAAAAATGACAAAAAATGACATAAATCTAACCCCTATTTTGTAGACGCTATAACTTTTGCGCAAATCAATCAATATAAGCTTATTGCGAAGTAATGCCAGTACATTTCTTGTTCCATGGGTTTATTGAAGGTATAAAATCTTATAAAAATAGTATAACACCACATTTATTAAACGCAGCAAAGAGATTAATACCTAGATACTAAAAAAGGACATATGTCCTACATTGGAAGATTGGAAGAGGGAGGTAGATAGGATAAAAGAGGCAGAAAGGTGGGTTTATAAGATCAGAAACAAACAGGATAAATTTGAAAAAATATGGATAAAATGGGAAAGTCTTGACTGGGAGTTAGACAGAGAAGAAACTAATTAGAAGTTATTGCCAGAAGCTAAAATAAATTATATATATATTATATTAAATAAAAGGGAATCTGACGATGGGTAGATAATTAAGGAAAGAATCACAACATTTTTGTTTGTTTATTTTTTATTTTTATAAATGTCAGTGGTCCCAAAAAAGTGTCAAAGTGTCCGATCTGTCCGCCACAATGTCACAGTCCCGATAAAAAAATCGCAGATCGCCATTATTACTAGTAAATAAAATAAATAATAATGATGACATAAAACAATGACAAAAAATTACATAAATCTATCCCCTATTTTGTAGACACTATAACTTTTGCGCAAAATAAATCAATATTTGCTTATTGCGATTTTTTTTTTTTACCAAAATTATGTAGAAGAATACATATCAGCCTAAACTGATGAAGACATTTTTTATTTGTTTGGATATTTATTATAGCAAAAAGTACAAAATATTGTGTTTTTTTCAAAATTGAATTTTTTCAGTGCATCACTATCCTGTTGATTGCCCCTTGCGACCAGAGCATTGTGCCTCTTCTATCCCGATCCATCCTGCACCCCTCTGCCTTGTTTCTGCTCCCTGCTCTTGTACCCAGTCGTGTTTCCCTTCCTTTCACCCCTGTTACCTTTGTCCCTTATATTGTAAATACTGTATATAGATAGTAGTTAGGTTCATTTGTTATTTGTCTTTTGGAGTTTGTTTATGTTCACTGTTTGCTCTTCTGTATTTGTGTGTTTCACTGTAAAAAAATATCACCTTAAGGATAAATACATTGTTTGGTCTCAGTTTCCTTGTGTAGCTTCGTGCCTGGTCTCCTTAGCCGCTGATTCCTGACATAATAGTGACGCCCACTAACGACCAGATCTGCTACACTTGGGAACTGGGAGCCAGATACTTGAGTTTTTGCCTTTGTCAATATGCTGAGAATTAAGGTTATTTGCTGTGTGTAGTTTAGCTTGCAGTAGGGGATAATGATTTATGTCGTTCATTTAGCAGGATCTCACTGAGGAGGAGCTGTTGGGAAGCATTCTGACAGCACATGCTTTAGCTGTTGAGGGTAGATTTTCCCTTACCTACGTGCAACCCTTGATTCAGGTCTGTTCTGTACTATTTCAGTGTATCTCTCAGGGCCATTTACTATAAACCAGGCTGGATTTTTGGGATGGTTGCTGAAACATTGTGCAGGTTTTTTTTTTCCAGCAGTATTCAACCTATTCACAACAGGTGGTGTTGGATTTTCTTGCTTCTGTGCACTGTTTAATTGAGCAAGGAAGAGACAAACTGACTTTAGTTCAACCTCTGTTACAAGCTTGGTCAGAGATCATCTCCCCAGTACAAGATGAGTCACATAAGGTCAGATCTGCTGCTAAAGATCAAGAATCTGTTCCTCTGTTATCCTTAGCAATCACAGCTGCTACTGAGGGTTCTTTACTTCCTGTAGATCAGTATCCTGCTACCAGTAATCACACTCCCTCTATATGCAATCCATTGGAGGCTCCCCCTGCAGTGCCGTTACCCATAGCAACATCTCAGGCCTCTTCCTATATTTCTGCTTCTCTTCCCTCTATTCTCCCCATTAGGGTCCTTTCACACTGGGGCGGTTTGCAGGCGCTATTACGCTAATAATAGCGCCTGCAAACCGACCAGAAAGTGCCGCTGCTTTCATTCCAGTGTGAAAGCCCCGAGGGCTTTCACACTGGAGCGATGCGCTGGCAGGACGGTAAAAAAAGTCCTGCTAGCAGCATCTTCGGAGCGGTGAAGGAGCAGAGTGTATACCACTCCTTCACCCCTCCTGCCCATTGAAATCAATGGGACGGCGCGGCTATACCGCCGGCAAAGCGCCTCTGGTGGTTTTTAACCATTTCTCGGCCACTAGCGGGGGGTAAAACCGCCCCGCTAGCGGCCGCATACCGACGGTAAAGCGCCGCTTACAATAGCGGCGCTTTACCGCCGCCCGCCACAGTGTGAAAGGGCCCTTACTGTTACTACCTCTCCATTAGCAGTACACTCTGGTCAGCACAATCCATCTACGTGCAGGACTCCAGTATCTAAGCCAAAAAGAAAAAAACTTTTCTTCTGCTCTTATAACTCTGCCACTATCCATGTTGCCTGCTGGTGCCTGCTGATCCATTGTCCACTGATCCGATGCCCACTGCCCAGTCTGCTGATCCATTGCCCACTGATCCAGTGCCCGCTGCCCAGTCTACTTATCCAGTGCCCGCTGCCCAGCCTGATGTGCTGCTGACTACTGCCGATGAGATCCAGTTCTCTTCCATGTTGATGACTGCTGCTGATGGGGTCCTTGCCTCCTCCATGCTGCCGCCTGCCAATGGGGTCAATTCCTCCTCCATGCTGCCGCCTGCCAATGTGGTTCATTCCCCCTCCATGCTGCCGCCTGTCGATGGGGTCCATTCCTACTCCATGCTGCTGCCTGCCTATGGGGTCCATTCCTTCTCCATGCTGCCACCTGCCGATTGGGTCTGTTCCTCCTCCATGCTGCTGCCTGCCGATGGGATCCATTCCACATCCATGCTACTATCTGCCAATGGGGTCCATTCCTCCTCCATGCTGCCACCTGCCGATGGGGTTCATTCCTCCTCCATGCTGTAGCCGGCTGATGGGGTCCATTCCTCCTCTATGCTGCCACCTGCCGATGGGGTTCATTCCCCCTCCATGCTGCCACCTGCCGATGGGGTCCATTCCTACTCCATGCTGCCGCCTGCCTATGGGGTCCATTCCTTCTCCATGCTGCCACCTGCTGATTGGGTCTGTTCCTCCTCCATGCTGCTGCCTGCCGATGGGGTCCATTCCACATCCATGCTACTGTCTGCCAATGGGGTCCATTCCTCCTCCATGCTGCCACCTGCCAATGGGGTCCATTCCTCCTCCATGCTGTAGCCTGCTGATGGGGTCCATTCCTCCTCCATGCTGCCACCTGCCGATGGGGTCCATTCCTCCTCCATGCTACCGCCTGCCAATGGGGTCCATTTCTCCTCCATGCTGTCGCCTGCCAATGGGGTCCATTCCTCCTCCATGCTGCCCCTTGCCGATGGGGTCCATTTCTCCTCCACGCTGCTGCCTGCCGATGGGGTTCCTTACTTCTCCATGCTGCCGCCTGACGATGATGTCCATTCCTCCTTCATGCTGCCGCCTGCCGATGGGGTCCATTCCTCCTCCATGCTGCCGCCTGCCGATGGGGTCCATTCCTCCTCCATGCTGCCACCTGCAGATGGGGTCCATTCCTCAACCATGCTGCTGCCTGTCGTGGGTGACCTACCATCTGCTGCCAAGTCTGCCGCCCAGCTGGACTATGCAGATTTCTGGTCTGCTGCCCAGCTGGACAATGCAGATTCCTGGGCTGCCGCCCAGCCGGACTGTGCCGATACCTGTGCCACTGCCCGGCCTGATGTGCCTCTGCCTGCTTCCCAGCCTGCCTCTGGACGTCCTGTACCCAACAACCTGCCTGCCTCTGAGGGTCTGCTGTCCGATGACAAGTCTACCATTGATGATCTTGGATATCTTCTCCCTACCACCCTGCCAGGTTTTATTGACTCTATGCCAGCTGCTCAGCTGGATTGGCATGCAAAGGCTGAGTTTCCACCTGCTAATGGGTCAGGAAGCTCCGAGTCCTCGCGTGCCTTATATGGGTCACCTGCTTGGCCTGAGATCCATTTGACGGTTGCCTCGATTGAGTCCCTCTGGCAGTGTGTTGCTCTTATAGTGCCAAAGCCTGGTGATCCGGATATACCCTCAGTAACTGATAGCTGTATCTGCCCTAATGGCCCTGGTCGTGGTAAGCTCCGGGGGAACATCAGAGTACAATCTGTGCCTTGCCATGATCCAGATGCGATTTCCACAGCACCAGGTGTACTAGGAGGCCTGGGTCGGGTAACCAGTGGCTCAGAGAGACCTAGGTGGCTTCTGATGTGCAGAGCAAGTCCTGGAAACCAGGCAAGCTACAAGGTTATGATGAGATACTTTGGTGTCTGGGTTCCGGTACTGTCACATTACCCCAGGGCAAGTCTGCAGATAACCTGTGGAACCCCAGCATTGGGTACCGAATACTGTACATCTTGGAGGAACCGACCGGCAGAAAACCTTCAGACATCGGCAGTGGGGTACTCAGTTGCCTTGCAGACCCCGGTGGTAGGGCCCTATGGAGCGTCCAGAGGCCGTTCCTTAACCTCCCTGGCGGTATGATTATTTCAGATTTTAGGTGCTGAAAGCGGTACAATTATTTTGCACAGAAATTTAGCGTTTTATATTGTAGGCCTGTAATTCTTAGGAATAGTTCACTTAAATCTGTCCAAACAAGAGTCTAGTAGACATCCCGGGTATGATAAAGTTTGAAAAACGAAATAAAAAATTATAATATAATAAATAACTATAAATAATTAAAACACATAATAATATAATAATAATAAAAATTATATAATAATGTAATCAAATCAAAAACACTGAAATTTGCTCAGTTGCAGAATTTTAGCTTTTATTACTTTTAGTGTTTGATGACGGATCTCCCCACAAATCACTATCGCTCAATTCTGCAAGTGATTATAATTTATTATCGCTTTTTTCTAGCCGGTCTAAAACCACTTTTGATGTAAAGAGACAGTTTTGGTTGCTATGGACAATCTCCAGTTTCCTGGCAGAAAGAACAGTTTTATATATATGAAACTGCATATAGGACACTGGGCAGACCACTAGGGACAAAGGGGATGTGTCATTATTTGATACAGTACTGTAATCTGTAAGATTACAGTATGCTGTATCTATACTGTGTGTTTCACTTTTGAATTTACCGCCGAACTCCGTCCCCGTGCGTCGCAACGCTCGCAGGGAACGGAGCTCGGCACTGTGAATCGAGCGAGACACAGCGGCTCGCCGATCACAGCGGGGAGACATCGCAGGATCCAGGGGACAAGGTAAGTAAACTCTTCCTGGATCCTGCGATGTAAGCCCGAGTCTGGCTCGGGGATACCACTTTTGGTATGAAAAATCCAACCCGAGCCAGACTCGGGAATACCGCCAGGGGGGTTAAGGGGGGGAATTTGTCAGGATACAGTTCACCTTCTGGTGGCACTGTGGTGCTCTGGGCCAATGGCTGCAGTTCCAGTGTCCACCAGCAGGTGTCTCCCAAAAGCCACCCGGTTCCAATCAGCCACACCTGGCTTCAGCTGCCAGGTGGATATTTAAACTGATTGTAAAGGGTCTTTTTTGTTTTTTTTTAAATAACAAACATGTCATACTTACCTCCACTGTGCAGCTCGTTTTGCACAGAGTGGCCCCGAACATCCTCTTCTGGGGTCCCCCGGCGTCTCTCGTGGCTCCTCCCCACATCAGATAACCCCCTAGGAGAAGCGCTCTCCCGAGGGGATTACCTTGCGGGCGCGCACATGACCACAGACATGAATGTCGGACTCGGCCCCGCCCCCCAGCGCCTGCGTCATTGGATTTGACTGACAGTAGCAGAAGCCAATGGCTGCGCTGCTAACAATCTATCCAATCAAGAGCCAGGACCCCGTGGAGAGAGGGGCAGCGTGTCCCCGCCGAAGAGATGAAGGGGCTCAGCTAAGTAAAACAGGGGGTTGGGTGGCCGGTGACTGGCATGTATTTTTTCACCTTAATGCATAAGAGGCATTAAGATAAAGAAACATGAGGGTACAACCCCTTTAGGGCGGCTCCTCCCTTTGCCCAGTGCGTCACTATCCTGTTGATTGCCCAAGTGCGACCAGTGCCTTGTGCCTTTTGTGTCCTGATCCATCGTGCACCCCTCTGCCTTGCTCCTGCTCCCTGCTCTTGTACCCAGTTCCGTTTCCCTTCCTTTCATCCCTGTTACCTTTGTCCCTTATATTGTAAATATTGTATATAGATAGTAGTTAGGTTCATTTGTTATTTTGTTTTTTGGGGGATTGTTTATGTTCACTGTTTGCTCTTCTGTATTGGTGTGTTTCACTGTAAATAAATATCACCTTAAAGGGGTTGTAAACCCTCGTGTTTTTTCAACTTAATGCATCCTATGCATTAAGGTGAAAAAACTTCTGTCACTGACCAGCCCCCCCGTTTTACTCACCTGAGCCCGTTTGTTCCCACACCAGAGATGCGCTCGCCCTCTCTGCCCATTGTCTCGGCTCTTAAATGGATAGATTGATAGCAGCACAGCCATTGGCTCCCGCTGCTGTCAATTAAATCCAATGACGTGGGTGCCGGTGGTTGGGGACGATTCCAGCATTCTATGTCTATAGACGCAGAATGAAGACTCGGGGACCTCAAAGGAGAGCGCTTCTCCTAGATGGTTTCCCGATGTGGGAAGGAGCCACGAGAGCCGTTGGGGGACCCCAGAAGATGAGGATTGGGGCCACTCTGTGCAAAACGATCTGCACAGTAAAGGTAAGTATCGGATCTATGCCTTCCCCTTGTAAAAGCACCTCCCACACTACAGTAAAACACTGGCTAGGCACACAGTTAACCCCTTGATCGCCCCTGATGTTAACCCCTTCCCAGCCAGTGTCATTAGTACAGTGACAGTGCATATTTTTAGCACCGATCACTGTGTTAGTGTCACTGGTCCCCAAAAAAGTGTCAGTTAGTGTCCGATTTATTCGCCGCAATATCGCAGTCCCACTATAAGTCACTGATCACTGCCATTACTAGTAAAACAATTCCATAAATATATCCAATAGTTTGTAAACCAATTGATGTAGGCTTATTGGGATTTTTTTTTTACCAAAAACATGAAGCAGATAACATATTGGCCTAAATTGATGAAGAAATTTGATTTTTTTTCAAAATTGTCGGTCGTTTATGTTTATAGTGCAAAAAATAAAAAACGCACCAAAAGAAAGAACTATTTGTGGGGTTGCATGACCATGCATTTGTCAGTTAAAGTAACGCAGTGCCGTATAGCAAAAAAACATCCTGGCCAGAAGGGGGGGGGGGGGCTAGTAAATCTTCCATAGCTGAAGTGGTTAACATTTGTCAGAACCAAATTTCAGTAGACACCTATTTTAATTATTGTTCTTTCTTTAACTGTGTGTCATTGGTATGATGCAGGTCCCAACACCTGGTACGAGATAAAGAAGTGTAAAAACACATACAGTATATGAAATGTACAACAGCTTTATGATCTGTGTGAATACTTACAGTATACATACAGCAGTGCCATGTTTTAGGATAATAATAGAAGAGTCAGCTTGTGTCCCACCATGTCACATTGATTCTTTACCGCCATTTGTTAGTCTCTGCACAAATCTGGATCTACTTGAAACTGGAGCAGAATATGCTCATATACTGTGTGAACAGGCTTATTGATAGATATGTGTCAGTTGACATCCACCAACACCCGATCTGAACCTGTCCACTAAAAACAGACAGATGGGATCTGTTCCCCATTGGTCTGGCAGATCGGATTGGATGGCAGTCAGGTGTAAACGAACAGGCGGTCCTAAAGCTGACGAGGTTACATAGTTACATAGTAGGGGAGGTTGAAAAAAGACACAAGTCCATCAAGTCCAACCTATGTGTGTGATTATATGTCAGTATTACATTGTATATCCCTGTATGTTGCAGTTGTTCAGGTGCTTATCTAATAGTTTTTAAACTATCGATGCTCCCCGCTGAGACCACCGCCTGTGGAAAGGAATTCCACATCCTTGTCGCTCTTATGCCCTGTACACACGGTCGGACATTGATCGGAAATTCCGACAACAAAATCCATGGATTTTTTCCGATGGATGTTGGCTCAAACTTGTCTTGCATACACACGGTCACACAAAGTTGTCGGAAAATTCGATCGTTCTGAACGCAGTGACGTAAAACACATACGTCGGGACTATAAACGGGGCAGTAGCCAATAGCTTTCGTCTCTCAATTTATTCTGAGCATGCGTGGCACTTTGTGCGTCAGATTTGTGTACACGCGAACGGATTTTGTTGTCGGAAAATTTTATAGCTGGGACTTTGAAGGCAACGGAGTAATAAAAAACTATTTTATTGATACAAATATACAGGTAGAAAAAACTGATACATTTCACATATAATAATATACAATGAATGATAAAAATATGAATATACTGATGTGGAGTTCGAATGTATATTCGTGTAGTCTTCCAGCTGGGCCTACGCGTTTCGGGACTGCCTAAAGAGTCCCTTCATCAGGGGCAGCTTGTAGGAAGGATAACACTACACAATGAGATATAAATTGAAGTAATTAGGAATCATATGTGTTAAACATGCTGCCTGTATCCTAGATCATTCTGTCTAATTAGACATCAAGAGAATGTAACATATAAAGAAAAGACAAAAACATTTTTTTTTAAAAGACATACCCAAGCATATTCAATAAAAGAAGCTCACTGCCAGAATCCCGGAGGCGAGTCCGTCATAGATGCCCCGGAAACCCCGAAGGAGAATCGAGCGTATGGCTGGCCCCACCTTATCCACACTGATCCCCCCGTATGACGCCAAAAGGAGCAAAGCTCAAAAAGGGGATTAGCACTGTCTTAAAGGAACCTGAATTAAATGAAAACCAAAGGAGTATCTAGAAAAAAGAAAAAACACCAATAGACAAGAATTAATCTATCTGTGCAGTAAACCGTGTAATAGTAACTACCCCAGCATGGACACAGAACCACATATCCACCATGTGGAACCATGTCCAAACAGGGCATAGAAATAATTTAGACCGAGAAAAATGGCTTACCCTAATTATGGTACATGAGATGACTCTGCAGGGAGAGTAGAACAGGAACCCAGTAATCCATAGCAAAAGTATAGGACTCCTATATACACAGGCAATACCACAAGGTCATAGAGAGTAAGAGACTTCCTAAGAGGACAGGATCTGCAATATGGGACAAATGGAACTAGTCACAAACACAGAAATAACCCTTCATGTGCAGCAATACATAGTATATATTGCAGGGGCATGCGATCAAAGCCAGACAACACCGAGAGCCTACAACAGATTGCAGCCACCCTGAGACAAAGCAAGCAAATAGAAACTTTACCCGGTTAAACAAAGAGCCGTATATCTGTACACTCAGGGAGCTCCGCTCATCTAATCCGAGGACGCCGCCGCCGAGCAGGACAGTGTATATGGCGGCTTAATATAGGGTAAGGAGAAAGCCAAACAGGTGCAGCGCTGATGGACGTGCCGGCCCCGCACGCCATCACGACGCTCCGTCAAAAAGAGGAAAGAGAGGGAAGCCATGGTAACGGCGGAGGAGCTGATTACGGCGTCCTCCTGTCATGTGATGAAAACAAAACAGAACACAGAACGCAAGGTGTGCACGGCTCCTCCCCCGCCAGCATGGGAAGAGACGTGTACACAGCCTCAGTATTACAGCAACACCGGGGAAACAGAGAACTCCAGCACAGTTCCATATAGAATGAAGCAAAGAAAAAATGAAGGTGGATAAATAGAAGCAGAGGCGGGAAGAGAGTATAAAGCACATGGAGATATCCGGAGAGAAGAAGTTATAAACCCACCAGAGTCACCATATGCTATTACCGCCCCACTGTTTAACCCGCAGATGGCCAAGTCCAGGCGTCAAGGAGGGGGGATCCTGAGCCGCCGCTGCACGGCACCCCCCACAGCCAAAGCTGTGAGAGGGGTCATGCAACCGCCGCCCACCGACGCAGAAAAGGGCGACCGGGCTCGCGGCGGAGGTCGAGCACACTAACCGCTGCCCAACAACCACCGCATAACCCGGGCGCCTAACAGCGGCCCCCCAACAGGATCATAGATCCCGGGAGGCCCCCGTGCGCCGGGCGGGACAAAGAGGGGTCAGTAGATGTAACTGAACAGCACTCGCCATACACGGGAGTGGCAGAGAGCTACAGTACATACCAGAGTGGTTATATATACAGGACTACAGGAAGGGAAGGATGTACAACCATATAGGGGTGGCCAGGCATGGCATCAAGACAACAAACACATTCTGAAAAAACAATTTAAATTTAAAGATGAGCCATAAAGCAATCAGCCAAACATTAAACATCAAACACAGTTAATAATGAATGTCACCAAACAGAAAGGAAGAGCAGGTTGAAGTGAATAGGGGTTTGAAATCGAGAGGCCTATAAATCTTTTTTGCATACCCCAGAAGAAAAACCCTCTAGGTAGGGTCTATAACTCAAATGGTCATTTAGCCCGGGGGGTGAGGTGGCAGCAAGGTCCATAATCCAGCGAGCCTCGCGCTGTAAAAGGGCCTTGTTCCAATCCCCACCCCTCGGGCTAGGATGGACTCTATCCAAAATCAAGAAATAAATATTGGGAAAATTCCCATGGTGCTCATTGGCCACATGTCTTCCCAATGGAAAGCCGGGATTTGCTTTCCTCATGGCAGTAATATGCCATGAGGCTCGTGATGAAAACGTTAGTTTAGTCTTGCCTACATAAAATTGTCGGCATTGACAAACTAAAAGATATACAACGCCCTCGGTCTTGCAGTTCGAGAAATGACATGGTCTGTAGGGACGGCCGTTTGGAAGAGTCACATTCTGTCTGGTGTTCAAGAATCTGCATATGGGGCACCCCCACAGGTAAATGTCCCAAATCTTTTGCAGGGATCGCCACGAAAATCGACGACAAATTCGCTGTGGACCAAATGGTCCCGCAGCGAATTGGTACGTCGATAGGTGATAGCAGGTAGTTCGGATAGATGTGGACGTAAGGTGGGGTCAGAGTATATTAGATGCCAATGTCTGTTGAAAATTGATTTGACTGATTCATGTTGGTTGCTAAATGAGGTTTAGCAACCAACATGAATCAGTCAAATCAATTGATTTGTCTTTTCTTTAAATGTTAAATTCTCTTGATGTCTAATTAAACAGAATGATCTAGGATACAGGCAGCATGTTTAACACATATGATTCCTAATTACTTCAAGTTACATATATGTATATCTCATTGTGTAGTGTGATCCTTCCTACAAGCTGACCCTGATAAAGGGACTCTTTAGGCAGTCCCGAAACGCGTAGGCCCAGCTGGAAGACTACACGAATATACATTCGAACTCCACATCAGTATATTCATATTTTTATCATTCATTGTATATTATTATATGTGAAGTGTATCAGTTTTTTCTACCTGTATATTTGTATCAATAAAATAGTTTTTTATTACTCCGTTGCCTTCAAAGTCCCACCTATCTTTTGAGGGTTTTTTTTTCTTTTTTACTTATACCAGGGATGGTGGCAACCCATATGACTTACTTGGATGGTATCTTTTCTTTTTTATGTTGAAAATTTTATAGCAAGCTCTCAAACTTTGTGTGTCGGAAATTCCGATGAAAAATGTGTGATGGAGCCCACACACGGTCGGAATTTCCGACAACGAGGTCCTATCACACATTTTCTGACGGAAAATCCGACCGTGTGTACAGGGCATAACAGTAAAGAACCCTCTACGTAGTTTAACCACTTCAGCCCCGGAAGGATTTACCCCCTTCCTGACCAGAGCACTTTTTACAATTTGGCACTGCGTTGCTTTAACTGCTAATTGCGCGGTCATGCAATGCTGTACCCAAACAAAATTTGCGTACTTTTCTTCCCACAAATAGAGCTTTCTTTTGATGGTATTTGATCACCTCTGCCGGTTTTATTTTTTGCGCTATAAACGGAAAAAGACCGAAAATTTTGAAAAAAAATGATATTTTCTACTTTTTGTTATAAAAAAAATCCAATAAACTCAATTTTAGTCATACATTTAGGCCAAAATGTATTCGGCCACATGTCTTTGGTAAAAAAAATGTCAATAAGTGTATATTTATTGGTTTGCGCAAAAGTTATAGCGTCCACAAGCTAGGGTACATTTTCTGGAATTTACACAGCTTTTAGTTTATGACTGCCTATGTCATTTCTTGAGGTGCTAAAATGGCAGGGCAGTACAAACCCCCCCAAATGACCCCATTTTGGAAAGTAGACACCCCAAGGAAATTACTCAGAGGCATGTTGAGCTCATTGAATATTATTTTTTTTTGTCCCAAGTGATTGAATAATGATAAAAAAAAAAAATACAAAAAGTTGTCACTAAATGATATATTACTCACACAGGCCATGGGCATATGTGGAATTGCACCCCAAAATACATTCAGCTGCTTCTCCTGAGTACGGGGATACCACATGTGTGGGACTTTTTGGGAGCCTAGCCGCGTACGGGGCCCCGAAAACCAATCACCAGTGACACTAATCAGCGTCACCAGTGACACTAATACAGCGATCAGAAAAATGATCGCTTAGCGACACTGGCGACGGGGGGTGATCAAGGGGTTAAAACTTTATTGGGGGGGTTAGGGGGGTACCCTAGACCTAAAGGGGGCTAACCCTAACTGCCCTACCACACTAACTGTCACAAACTGACAACATGCAGTAATCAGAAAAAAAAAAAAAACAGCTTGGTGTCAGTGTGACGGGGGGGGGGGGGGGGTGGTGATCGGGGGGTAATCGGGGGGGGATCGGGGGTGTAATGTGTGCCTGGCATGTTCTACTGAGTGTGTGTGTGTTGGTGCACTCACATTCCAGTCTTCTCTCCTCGGCGCCGGAACGGAAAATGCCGAGCTGAGGAGAGATGACATCATTTCCTCTGCCTCTGTGTACAATACAGAGGCAGGGAAATGATCCCATTGGCTGGGAGCGATCGCGAGGGGGGGCCACGAATGGATGGCCTCCCCCTCACCACCGATCGCCGGGGAAGATTTGCCGACCGCCACAGGCCCCGCGGGCAGGCAAGGACGTACCTGTAAGTCCTTTTGCCTGCCCGTGCCGTTCTGCCGACGTACATCGTCGTGCGGTGGTCAGCAACTGGTTAAGGTTAAACCTCTTTTCTTCTAATTTTAATGAGTGGCCACATGTCTTGTTAAACTCTCTTTTTATCCCTATTGTGGGGTCACCAATATGGTATTTGTAAATTGAAATCATATCCTCTCTCAAGCATCTCTTCTCCAGGGAGAATAAGTTTAGTGCTCCCAACCTTTCCTCATAACTAATGTCCTCCAGACCCTTTATTAGCTTTGTTGCCCTTCTTTGTACTCGCTCCATTTCCAGTACATCTTTACTGAGGACTGGTGCCCAGAACTGGACAGCATACTCCAGGTGAGGCCGGACCAGAGTCTTGTAGAGTGGGAGAATTATTGCTTTACCCCTGGAGTTAATCCTTTTTTTAATGCGTGCCAATATTCTGTTTGCTTTGTTAGCAGCAGCTTGGCATTGCATGCCATTGCTGAGACTATCATCAACTAGGACCCCCAGGTCCTTTTCCATCCTAGATCCCCCTAGAGGTTCTCCCCCTAGTGTATAGATTGCATTCATTCTTTTGACACCCAAATGCATTATTTTACATTTTTCTACATTGAACCTCATTTGCCATGTAGTTGCCCACCCCATTAATTTGTTCAGATCTTCTTGCAAGGTTTCCACATCCTGCGGAGAAGTTATTGCCCTGCTTAGCTTAGTATCGTCCGCAAATACAGAGATTGAACTGTTTACCCCATCCTCCAGGTCGTTTATGAACAAATTAAATAGGATTGGTCCCAGCACAGAACCCTGTGGGACCCCACTACCCACCCCTGACCATTCCGAGTACTCCCCATTTATCACCACCCTCTGAACTCGCCCTTGTAGCCAGTTTTCAATCCATGTACTCACCCTTTGGTCCATGCCAACGGACCTTATTTTGTACACTAAATGTTTAGGGGAAACTATGTTAAATGCTTTTGCAAAATCCATATACACCACATCTACGGGCCTTCCTTTATCTAGATGGCAACTCACCTCCTCATAGAAGGTTAATAGATTGGTTTGGCAAGAACGATTCTTCATGAAGCCATGCTGATTACTGCTAATGATACCATTTTCATTACTAAAATCTTGTATATAGTCCCTTATCATCCCCTCCAAGAGCTTGCATACTATTGATGTTAGGCTAACTGGTCTGTAAGCGGCCTATAACTGGCCTTAATAGCAGGGAGCACATGGAAGAGTGACGCATGTCAAACAAAAACAAAGAAAAATTTCCAGCTCAACTTAACAACCAGCCTGCAACAAACCGAATTGACCTGTCTAACAGTTCACGTTAAAAACAGGGACTTAGTTTGCACCCAATTGCAAATACATGTATTCTCTCTGGAGAAGAGACGCTTGAGAGGGGATATGATTTCAATTTACAAATACTGTACTGGTGACCCCACAATAGGGATAAAACTTTTTCGCAGAAGAGAGTTTAATAAGACTCGTGGCCACTCATTGCAATTAGAGGAAAAGAGGTTTAACCTTAAACTACGTAGAGGGTTCTTTACTGTAAGAGCGGCAAGGATGTGGAATTCCCTTCCACAGGCGGTGGTCTCAGCGGGGAGCATTGATAGCTTCAAGAAACTATTAGATAATCACCTGAATGACCGCAATATACAGGGATATGTAATGTAATACTGACACATAATCACACACATAGGTTGGACTTGATGGACTTGTGTCTTTTTTCAACCTCACCTACTATGTAACTATGTAACTATGTAACTATGTAACATGTGTAAGCTGCAGAGGCTGCGACAAGGCACCCGAGTACTATCTGCAGTCCTAACTATAAATTCTAGGTTTACATCATATTCAGGGCTTCATTTTGTGTTTTTTACCTCTTTAAACAACATTTAGTATTTAAGCCAGGATTAGTAATATATATACAATAATTCTGCGCTACCAAAAAGGAGGGAAAGCAGCTAACACAACCAACAAATGTAAAGAACAGACAAGGAAACAAGATGAGTGTAGCGCTAAAGGGGGGGGGATAAAAGTATATATGGCCTAAGAACTGGCAGTTCAAAGTTCAAATGCTGACAAAAACATCTTTTGGAGAGAATTTGAAAGATGAGATATAAAGTCCTCTGGAACAAATTTTCAACCGTGGTACAAATGGAGAGAGCCCACACACCACCAATGATAATAAGGAGGCTTACCAGACTTGGTGGACCCGACAAGGCATACGCCAGGTGGGGTCAAACAGGCTTGGGTGGTGCTGGGCTGGAACGGATGCTGAAGAGCAGGGATGGTGGAATGACTTCCACGTGACTGTGTTCCTCGGACGTGGTCGGGCTCAGAGGTCGTGGCACTCCGTGTTGGAATGTCAATTCTTAAGCCTCGTACACACGGTTCTCTTTCAAGAACTGTCAAAAATGTCACTCTGTAGATGTGCAAAGCTGGTAGAGACATCCCCAAAAAGACTTGCAGCTCTGGGTTCTTTTTGGGGTCCTCTAGGCTCTACCTCAGAGTTGCTGTGGGTGAGGAGGCAGTCTTCCAAAGCGGACCCCTGTTCTCGTGTCAACTGTTTAGGAGGGCTTTTTAGAGAAATCTCCTCTCACCTTCCATTGAGTTGTTTGAACACTGCAGTAATGCTGTTAAAATCATAATCAGCTCCTCATACCCCTGCAGGGGTAATAGGCATGTAGCGGCAAAAAATAAAGGGCTTCCCAGATCCACTGCAGGCATCCACACGTGTCTCCTATGCGACCTAGCTCCAAGCAATGGATGGCACACCAACTTCTTGCATCACAGCCAGCAGGTCTATAGATGGTTGGCGGAAAGTAGGGCACATTTGCATGCGGCGGCGGAAGCGCAGCACTTTATGAATGGAGCTCCAGCAGAGAGAAGTCAGTGAGAGAAGTCCAGCAGAGAGAAGCTACCCACTGTACTTCTCTTCAAGCTTTACTTACAGCTACCTGCTGTACTCCTTCAAGATTTACTCATAGTTACCATCTGTACGTCTTGGATGAGTTCTCTCCTGAAGCTTTCCCAACACGTCACAGTCCTCCACTGATGAAAAGTCTGCCTTGGTACTCCCTCAAAACTCCATTCTTTTGACACCTGCCTCTGGCAACAAGAGTGGTTGACCTGCCTCTGGCAACTTCTTCTCCTATGCCTCTTGGAAATGATCATGCTCCCCTCGGGCTGAGCCCCTTTACGCAGCTAGGCCTCAGGCTTCAGGCCTACTCCTTGGCTGCTGCTCCACACACACCCACCCAAGCTGCAACCCGGATGGAAAGAACCCTGATCACCTGACTCTCTCCAAATAAATAGTCTATACCAGCAGCCTCAGCACCAAAAGAAACTCCTGCTGATTGGCCGAGAAAGCACATTCACTCATAACCTGAATTAACTGTAAATCTACCATACTAATGCCAAAGGTAACAGTGCCACCTATTGACAAAAGAGAGACTCACAGTTCCACTCAAGCTTAGGTGAAAACCATTTGATCAAACTACAAATTAGCCAGGCTAGTTACCACCTAGCACAACTAAATTTACTAGCAGCCCTGTTTAGGACAAGGGTGCTACAGTAGAAATCAGCGCTAGAGTAAATAATGTTGGCAGCTAGCAACGCAGGTCAATATACATAAACCTCTTAAATAATATACTTTTATAGGGTTAAGCGCCAAAATATATTGTGCAAACAATCAACAGGTGAAAAGAAAAGAGAAATCACAAAAAAGTCAAAGTGGTGTCATTCTTTATTTCATGGAATAAATACACAGACATGTGGATTTAATTAGTGGACTTTATTATATTACATTATATGACATTTGCTCTTAAAGGGACGATTTCTTACATATTCACTTGCGTTTCATAGTGAATGACTTTTTTGTGATTTCTCATTTCATTTCAGTTGATTGTTTTCACATTATATTTTGGCACTGCACTCTATAAAACTATATACTATCAAAATTAGCAACACAATTGTTTATAGCAAATACAGGTATTTGTACTCCATTTATTACACTGCGCATGTAGCAAGATGAACGCCCCAGTCATATGTATTATAAGATGAAGCTGTGTACACATAGTATGGCTTCCGGGCTCATTTACAGGAAGTCAGAATTATAAGTCAGAATTATGAGAAGGAGCAGGGTAATATATAGTGACCAATCATAACCAGACATGGTTGTTCCTGAAGACGCCCACAGGCGGAGTAAAACGCGTTGGCCGGAGTTCTTCATTTTGGTGACGTTACATCCGCCCTATGGAGCACACGCCACAGTGGCACTTCCTGGGTCCTGTGAAACAGCTCTTTCATATGCTGAATGTTTTTATACATTATGTGAGTGTATTTTTTTTGCATTGATATTTTTTAATAAAATGTCATACTGCACTATGATGGGATCCCCCTCCATTATTCCCTTGCTTTCCATGGAACCACTATCCACTTATAGGAGAACAAGAGATTGGTAATTAAAGGCAAATTAACACTGAAGGAGGATAGGAGTAGTGGAAGATAGAGGATTTATTCTGGAGCCCAGTTGCAGCCTTGGAAGATGCCATACATGCTTGTTTAACTTCCCTAGCTGTATAGCAGAGAGTCTTTCCCTTCTGGTGAGTGTGGGCACACCTGAGGGGAGTGCACAGTCACTATATTGGTGTTAAGAGGAAGCGGTGGATCTGCATAAAAGCACAAAGCACTGTATAACAAGTTTGGCACATACGTATACCCTCGTATATAAAGACTGTTACATGTTTTTCCACTTTATTGTTGTCAAGAGGAAGCAGTGGATCTGCACCCACATATTTTATTATAATACAGAGCACTTTTCTGATTATAGGCATTGGGATGCAGACCCTGCAATTTTCCTCGTTAGAGCCCTGCAGGTGCAGCAGCTGGTTGATAATTATGAAACCACTCCCATTAGATTCGCTTACCACATGGACACACACAGGGATTTCTTCCGATTAACAAAAGGGTAGAACTCTGCAACAAAGTTTGTTAAAATCCTTGCAATGTACATAGATCACCCAGAGAGGAATGTTTTTTCTCAACAAAAGTGGAGTTAATCTTTAATCTTTTCATGTAAGGCTCAGCGAGCATGTGGCTAACATCAGACGTGGCTTTCCAAAACATTACGCCCTGAAGCATGATTGCAACCCAGAGGGTACTACATTCCTGGGTATAGATAAATTTTATGGACATTGGAGGGGTAGCAATATGGTGAGGGAAGTTTCACGTTTGGAAACAAAGTGGATCTACCAAGCCCAGACACCCCATTCGGTATGAATATCGAATGGAATGTTAATGCATTTAATAATAATGGGTAGAATACCTTGATCTATGGGTTGCCCTGGGTTCACTACACAATGGTAGTGTCCCTTGACTTGTGCGTTGTTCAACGTTCATCACATAATGGTATACCGTTTTTATTTATTTTTATTATTTGAAACTTCTGTGCTGGTGGTAATGAGGTCATTATTTTATCAATTTTTAGCTAGGCTCTTGGACTGTTAGTCCATTTTGTCTGGGGTTTTCTATGTACAGTGGGGGCAGAAAGTATTCAGCCCCCCTTAATTTTTCACTCTTTGTTATATTGCAGCCATTTGATAAAATCATTTAAGTTCATTTTTTCCCTCATTAATGTACACACAGCACCTCATATTGACAGAAAAACACAGAATTTACGACATTTTTGCAGATTTATTAAAAAAGAAAAACTGAAATATCACATGGTCCTAAGTATTCAGACCCTTTGCTCGGTATTTAGTAGAAGCACCCTTTTGATCTAATACAGCCATGAGTTTTTTTGGGAAAGATGCAACAAGTTTTTCACACCTGGATTTGAGGATCCTCTGCCATTTCTTCTTGCAGATCCTCTCCAGTTCTGTCAGGTTGGATGGTAAACGTTGGTGGACAGCCATTTTTAGGTCTCTCCTGAGATGCTCAATTGTGTTTAGGTCAGGGCTCTGGCTGGGCCATTTAAGAACAGTCACGGAGCTATTGTGAAGCCACTCCTTCATTATTTTAGCTGTGTGCTTAGGGTCATTGTCTTGTTGGAAGGTAAACCTTCGGCCCAGTCTGAGGTCCTGGGCACTCTGGAGAAGGTTTTCGTCCAGGATATCCCTGTACTTGGTCGCATTCATCTTTCCCTCAATTGCAACCAGTCGTCCTGTCCCTGCAGCTGAAAAACACCCCCACAATATGATGCTGCCACCACCATGCTTCACTGTTGGGACTGTATTGCACAGGTAATGAGCAGTTCCTGTTTTTCTCCACACATACCGCTTAGAATGTCCACTTAGAAGGGCTTTCATGTGCCTTGCACTAAGGAGAGGCTTCCCCATCGGGCCACTCTGCCATAAAGCCCCGACTGGTGGAGGGCTGCAGTGATGCTTGACTTTCTACAAATTTCTCCCATCTCCCGACTGCATCTCTGGAGCTCAGCCACAGTGATCTTTGGATTCTTCTTTACATCTCCCACCAAGGCTCTTCTCCCCCGATAGCTCAATTTGGCCAGATGGCCAGCTCTAGGAAGGGTTCTGGTCATCCCAAACGTCTTCCATTTAAGGATTATGGAGGCCACTGTGCTCCTGAACCTTAAGTGCAGCAGAAATGTCTTTGTAACCTTGGGCAGATCTGTGCCTTTCCACAATTCTGTCTCTGAGCTCTTCAGGCAGTTCCTTTGACCTCATGATTCTCATTTGCTCTGACATGCACTGTGAGCTGTAAAGTCTTAAATAGACAGGTGTGTGGCTTTCCTAATCAAGTCCAATCAGTATAATCAAACACAGCTGGACTCAAATTAAGGTGTAGAACCATCTCAAGGATGATCAGAAGAAATGGACAGCACCTGAGTTAAATATATGAGCGTCACAGCAAAGGGTCTGAATACTTAGGACCATGAGATATTTCAGTTTTTTTTTTTAATAAATCTGCAAAAATGTCAACAATTCTGTCAATATGGGGTGCTGTGTGTACATTAATGAGGAAAAAAAATGAACGTAAATGATTTTAGCAAATGGCTGCAATATAACAAAGAGTGAAAAATTTAAGGGGGTCTGAATACTTTCCGTTCCCACTGTATTTGTTGTTTTATGTTTTCCATTATGATACATGTATTATAGTTGTATACTGTTTTATTACCACAAGAGGTCACTGCTCCACAAGCCCACATGTACTCATAATCCCTCCTCCCATTAGATGTACTATTTTTTAAAATCTAAAGTATATTTATAAATTCATTTGGCTTTTATTTTTAAACCTTTTGAGGTTATATTTTAATAGCAATATTTTTTTTTTGGCTTATGGAGCTCCTTTTGGGCCAGTCAAAAGCCTGTTTTTATTAATTTCTGTATGGTGGTTGCGTTGCAGTGTTTAGGAAGTGGTTACTTCCGCTATCCGAAATGCACTACATTGTTTGGTTTACTAGTTCACATTGCCTTCTCTTTCTTCCTATGTAATGTGCTCCCGGGTCATGAATGACATTGATTTCCGGCCTGTGGAGCGCTTCTTGGATTATTATGTGTTGTTTATTTCCGGGAGGTGCGGCTTAATGCCCGGGACGCACGCAACTTCCGGGAGGTGCGGTTCATTGGCTGGGAGATAACTGCCGCCCTGTGGAACGCACGCAATTTCCGGCTCTTCACTCATGTCCATCCCCTATATAGCGTCACACGTCATGACCACGCCCCTGAAGATGCACGTTTGTGACGAAGCGTCGGGTAGAGCAAGGGACGAGTGACGTAGCAGTGTGGATGTAGGAGTGGCCGCCATCTTTTTGGTAGGAAACGCTGGACGCTTTCCCTTTTGCCTGTATTGCACATATTACATGTGAGTTTTATATGTAGCTTTTAATGGAATAAATTTGCCCTTCTATTGGATGTCTGCACAATGACAGTGTTTCCTTCATTCCCTATACGTGTGATCACCGTGCTATACCTCTGGAGCATACTTTTTAACCAAGGTGTTGCCGAGCTTAAGTTGTTTACATCTGGTGGGTCAGTGCAAGAAGGATCTCTTGCTTAACTAGTGGATCGTTTGATGAATAGGAGGAACTTTGGATCTGACCATTCAGTGATTTGTTTATTGTGTATGTCCCATACACTGACAGTAAGGGTCAGTTATATCGGGTGTTGGTGACGGTTCTCTCTCTCTTCATCTTATTGAATTCTCCAGATGGACTATATTTTAATTAATAGATAATTTTTATATTATTGAATTTATTCTACATGAACTCTTTGTTTATTTACCACCATTTTTTAGCACTACACCTTTATCCCCTATTTCTATTATTGTATCCAACAATATTGTTTTAGCAGCTATTTATATTATTTTTTTCCATTCTTATTTTAGCGCAACAAATTTTCTTTTTCTAGTCCTGTGCAAGACTTTGAAATTTTGGCCTTCTAGCTGTTTTCCTTTGAAAACTTTTCCTGTTCTTTGCTTGTTCCAGATCGCAGCATGCAGTCTTCATGTTTTGTCTCACAAACCGCGAGGAATGCTGCCTTTCATAAACTTTATATTTATAGCTTGGGATGCAGAGACAGGGAACATCTACAATCGACTTTCTACATTTTAAAGTTTTATTGCATTTGTTTGTATTTTTGGAGATTATGTTGATATAGATGTAGCACCTTGGATATCTTTGGTAAATCGGTGAAGAATCGGGAAACTTCAGTTGGGTGTCAAGCCAGGGACCCAGCCAGCGGAGGTGACGCTTGCAGAGCAGCCTTGTGTGTCAAGCCAGGGATTGAGCAGACCAGTGGGGTGAAGCTTGAGAGGTATCTGGAGTACCAAGCTAGGGACCCAGCAGAGAAGCGGGGGGTGACGCTTGAGGAAGATACAACAGTGAAGATTGGAGGAGCTCAAGGGATTCAGTGGCAGTGAATCATCTAGTCTAGTGAGAGAGACTGGGAGCTCAGTGGGTTGAAGAACTACAAGAAGTGATTGTAGTGGAAGTGAAGGAACTGTTACAACTTGTGTTAGAAACCGTTAAAGACTGTTGCCATAGGAGACAGCATTCCTACACATGCAGATGTGGCGTCTTGCTGGATGCCTTTCCCTGCATGGCTGTCCTCCTGTAGAAGTCTCGAAGTCTGCCGATTAAAGTTGCAACTGCTTAAGGGTGTCCTGGCCCTAACCCTCTCTCCCAAAGTTCTGTTTAAAAGAAATAAAATCTCTTTGCATTCAAGAAGTGTCTGGCGCCCATGAATCTAACTTGCATGGAAGGATGTCAGCAGGTTTTGGCTATGAAGGTTCTCATTAGACAAGAAGAGGCCTGGGACCTTGTTACATAAATACACAGTGTATATATAGTGTACAGTGTAACTAGAGTTGAAGGTATTGGATCAAGCATAATTCTCAAGCACTAGAGTAATGGAAAAGGAAAAGTGTTGCTTCTTATGTGTTAATATTCCAAATGCAAGTCATATGAAAGGCAGTTTGGACCTCTTGATGAAGCCACTGTGTGGGGCTATAACCAGAATTGGTCCAGGTGCGGGCAGGCCTTACATATTAAAATGGTCTAGAGAGATCAGATGACACAAGTTTTCCTAAATTCCACTAAAACCTGCTGTTGGCTGACATCACAGAGCCGGTCCAGGCTCTGCAGGGATCCCAACAGTAATGTCAGGATCTGCCCAGGTGCCTCTCAGCACACCACTGAAAGTCTGAGCCAGCTGCTCCCACCCCCTCCACAGTGCTCCAGTAAACACTGGTGGGGCAGAGCAGAGAGTGGTGACTGACAGTCACAGCTCTCTGCTCAGAGCGGACCCGAGAACTGAATGATGAGCAGCAATTGATCACTCAGTTCTCAGTATGGAGCCAGTGGGAGATAGATGTAGCATTGGATCAATGCTGTGTCCACCTAGGTGTGTATGAGTGTTTATTTTTAAATCCCACATTTCTCTTTTAAGTAGATTTGCTTGTGGCAAATTACTGTGACCTGTCAAGAGGGATGCTCCACAATCCAACTGGTTTTCAGGCTCGAGTCAGACAGGTATGCTTAGAAACTCCTTCTTCCCATCACTGGGTACACACAGGAGGTATGTGGAATATTCCTAGGTTGCCCCTTCTCCACAAGAACCTGTTCCTAGGTTCAACCTATCTTTCCCTCACAAGCATGTTTCCATGTTTCCATCCTTACCTAAGCAGGCCATAGTTGACTTGATATTCTTTCCCCCCACCATGGGTTTGAGGAAAGAAAATCGCTTCCATGACAGAGGACACACTGACACCATGCCTAACTTCTCTCTAGAAGACAAAACAAAAGAACTTCTCCAGCAAAACAATTCCAATTGAGGAACTGTAGGGGGTTCATCTTATTTCCATTTTGTTGACAAAATTAACCCATTTCTTAGGCCAAGTGGTTCTAAAATGGACAAAAATGGTAATATAGCGATCCTTTGTTCAAAGTGAACTTGCGGCCAGGCTAAAGACATTCAATTAGTTAAACAAGTGGTTAATATTAAAGTAATTTTTTTAAAATAAAAGAGAGGTCATGCTTACCTGTTGTGTGCAATGATATTGCAGAGCATACATTAAGGTAAAAACTTTTAGACTTTTGAACCACTTTAATGTAGCCACTTTGCCCTAAGCAGGAGGGACTAAATTTGATTGGCTGGGTTGTTATTAGCTTGAGTTGAAATGACAGTTCTGATTTCTTTTGGTTGTTCCATAATCCCTGATTATTGTTTGCTTCTGCCTTCTGCTGGGGAGTGTCCCTGATTAGAGTGTAAGAGGTGCAAATAGCCAGGATTATGAATATTTTTATCTACCTGGCCAACCACTCAGAGGTTTATTTCTAGTGGTGCATGCTAAGGAAAGGTAAAAAAAAAAATGAGGGAGCCTTCTAGAAGCACTCTTTCTTACCATGTTCTGCCTGGGGAGGGTGTGCTGTTGATCCTGACCTGCCAGGCCTGCTGTCAGGGTAGGACACATGTGCCTGAAGAAGGGTTAGGCCCAAGCCTGAGGACTAAAGCTTGCACTGCCTGGCCAGAGAAGTTGCCCATGCAGAGTGAAGCTGAATTCTGGAGTAAAGTATCAGGGAGGAACTTTGCCTGGGGGAGAGAGTTCTGAAGAGCTTTGTGAATGCTTAAAGTAGAATTATAGGCAAAACTTTTTTTTTTCATTTTGGATAGGGTAAGGGAGGGTTATAACCCCTGTCAGATTTTTCTTCGCCATCTGTATTCAATTGGGGAGATTTGCCTTCACTTCATGTCCCAGAGCCAAAACAGGAAGTGGGAGGAAATCCCTGCAAATTAAGGGAATCCCTTGGGGCTCCCTAGGTCACCAGAACTAGTGTCCCCATTGGAAAATTGTCCCTCTATTACTTTTCTGCGGACAACCCAAAATTTGGGATTTTCTTTTACTTTCACTTTCAGGGCAGGACAAATAGAGAGGATGAATCTCCCTAAGGGGGGCACAGACAGCGATAAAAACTGACAAGTGTTCTAATCCATTTCCACTCTATCCACAACTAAAAAGAAAATGCCTTTAGTTACACTTTAAATATTGCAGGAGTGTAGTGCTGCAACTGCTTACAGGTGGAGGAATACAAGATGCTGGTCTTCGCGTAAAGTGTTACTAAACCCAGGACCCTGCATTCACTATATCTGGTCTCCCACAGTACACAGAAAATGGAAATGCAATAGTTTTAGTCAGGGCTTTTTTTCTCAGAGAATAGGTGCAGGAACCCACCCTCCCCAGTCAACTCCCCAAGTTAAGTAGAATCTGTTTGTAATTTTGAACTGGTACATTTTTAAAGTGTTTAGCTCCAGCCAAAAAATCTATTTTAAGCTTTTTGGAAAACATAGGGAAGGGTTATCACCCCTGTGACATTTGTTTTGCTGTCTGTGCTCCTCTTCAGAAGATTTCACCTCACTTTCTGTCCCAATGACAAATGTTTTTAGAAAATTTGGGGTTTTTAGTGAAACAAGGATTGGTGATAAAGCATCAGTGGAAAGGAGCAACATTTTTCCCATATTAACTCTTACAGGAGAGAATTTCCCTTCCTAGGGGTAGATTTCATCTCACTTCCTGTTGTCTCCTTCCGTTTGCAAGTAGGAGTCGTTTGTAAGTTGGATGTTTGAAAGTAGGAGCCTGCCCTATATACTCTGCAGAAATTGGGGCCTTAGGTGTTGGTGTTGCCACAACACTGTAAGTCCTCACAGGGCCCTGCTGTGGAATATTAGATCAAGAATTGTAATTACATGCCCCTGTTGAACAGGGTCAGAAAAATTGGGCCTTTGGTGATGGTGGTGGTGGTGCCACAACACTGTAAGTCCTCACAGTTACCCTTGGTGGGTGTTGGAACGGGCCCTGCTGTGAAATATTAGATCAAGAATTGTAATTACATGCACCTGTTGAACAGAGGCAGAAAAATTGGGCCTTTGGTGGTGGTGGTGGTGTTGCTGGTGCCACAACAGTAAGTCCTCACAGATACTCTTGGTGGGTGCAGAAACGGGCCCTGCTGTGAAATATTATATCAAGAATTGTAATTACATGTCCCTGTTGAACAAGGACAGAAAAATTGGGCCTTAGGCACTGGTGCCACAACACTGCAACCCCTCACAAATACTCTAGTTGGAGCGCAGGAACAAGCCCTGTTGCAAAGTATTGCATCAAAAATTGTAATTACATACCCCTGTTAAACAGGGGCTGAAAAATTGGGCCTTAGGCACTGGTGCTGGTGCCACAACACTGCAACCCCTCACAGATACTCTAGTTGGAGCGCAGGAATGAGCCCTGCTGTAAAGTATTGCATCAAAAATTGTAATTACATGCCCCTGTTAAACAGGGGCAGAAAAATTGGGCCTTAGCCACTGGTGGCAGCGCCCAGAACCAAAAATATTCTTACAAACTATCAGCATGATCATTAAGGAGGAAGAGGATAGTCACTCAGCATAACAGGATAGTCACTCAGCATCAGCATAGGGAGTCTTGAAGGAATCTGACATTTCAAAAAAAATTATTCGGTTACATCAGCATCAGGTGCTTGGTATCTGGTGGTGATCCAAGATTGATTCATTTTTATGAAGATCAGTCGATCGACTGAGTTGGTGGACAGGCGCACCCTGTGATCGGTTACAAAGCCTCCAGCAGCACTGAATATGCGTTCCGAAAGAACGCTGGATGCAGGACAGGCCAGTAACTCAATTGCATACTGTGCAAGCTCTGGCCAGTGATCCATCCTCAAGACCCAGTAACCCAGAGGATTTTCGGTGGGAAAGGTGTCCAAGTCAGATCTTGCCCCTAGGTATTCCTGCACCATGTAAAACGGACGCTGGCGATGGTTGTTGGAACCGATCATACCTTGGGGCTGCTGACTAAAAAATTGTCTGAACGCATCGGTCAGACGGCCACCTTCTCCACTGAGAAGGAGAAGGTGGCTGACCGAAGCCTCAGCAACACGTTGTCCAGGAACAGGAGTTTGTAACCTCCCAGTCTTTGGGAACGCGTTGCACAGACCATTCTGCAAGGCCTTCCGAAGATGTTTCATCCTATGCTCCCTCTGCGACGGCAAGATAAGGTCCGCAACCTTACCCTTGTAACGTGGATCATGGAGGGTTGCCAGCCAGTAACGATCCCTCTCCTTGATACCACGAATACGAGGATCCTTCTCCAGGCTTTGCAGGATCAGGGAGCCCATGCAGCGTAGGTTTGCTGAGGCATTTGGTCCGGAGTCCTCTGGGTCACTAAGGACGACATGATCCGCAGCCACCTCCTCCCAGCCACGTACAAGTCCATGGGTTTCTTCGGACTGCAAATGATCCCTTAAAGACTGCTGCTGATGCTGAGTGCCAGGCTCCACCTCCATGCTGACACAATCCTCCTCCTCCTGCTCGTCCTCCTCCTGTGTGATCGGCGGGCACGCAGGAACACTGTCTGGATAAAGGGGGCCTTGAGAGCTAAGGAAGTCCTCCTCTTCCTGCCTCTGTTCTGCCTCACGTGCCCTGTCCATAATTCCACGCAACGTGTGCTCCAACAGGTGGACAGTGTCACTGATGCATGCACTGTCACTGCTCACCATCCTCGTGGCCTCCTCAAATAGTGACAGGACAGTGCATGCATCCCTGATCATGGCCCACTGGCGTGGGGAAAAAAAACAAGCTCCCCTGACCCTGTCCTGGTGCCATAGTCACACAGGTACTCATTGATGGCCCTCTGCTGCATGTGCAGCCGCTGCAGCATGGCCAACATTGAGTTCCACCTGGTGGGCATGTCACAGATTAGGCGGTTCTTGGGCAGGTTAAATTCCTTTTGGAGGTCAGCCAGCTGAGCACTGGCATTATACAACTGGCAGAAATGCACACAGACTTTCCTGGCCTGCCTCAGGACATCCTGTAAGCCCGGGTACCTGCCCAAGAACCACTGCACCACAAAGTTAAGGATGTGAGCCAAACAGGGCACATGGGTCAGTTGTCCCTGTCGGAGGGCAGAGAGGAGGTTGGTGCCATTGTCGCAAACCACCATTCCTGGCTTAAGCTGGCGTGGCGTCAACCACCTCTGAACCTGCCCCTGCAGAGCTGACAGAATCTCTGCCCAGTGTGGCTCCTGTCCCCCAAGCTAAAGCACCGCATGGCATCTTTTGGCCTGCGTACTTGCGTAGCCCCTTGAACACCTACGGAGCACCGCTGCTTCCGAGGATAAAGCACAGGAAGAGGCCATGGAGGAAGAAGAAGAGGAGGGGGTAGAGGAGAGAGGTGTGTCAGAATCACCAGTAGTAGCATTTTGGAGGCGTGGTGGCGGAACAACCTCCAATACTACTGCACCTTGTCCTGCATCCTTCCCAGCTGCCAGCAGAGTCACCCAATGCGCCGTGAAACTTAGGTAACATCCCTGTCCATGCCCGCTGGACCATGAGTCAGCGGTAATATGCACCTTACTGCTGACCGCCCTGTCCAGCGAGGCCAAGACATTGCCTTCCACATGCCGGTAGAGAGCCGGAATTGCCTTCCGTGAGAAAAAGTGTCGTTTGGGAACCTGCCACTGAGGAACCGCACATTCCACAAACTCACGGAAGGGGGCAGAGTCTACCAACTGAAAAGGTAGCAGTTGAAGTGCTAGCAATTTTGCCAAGCTAGCAATCAACCGCTGGGCATGTGGATGGCTGGGAGCGAATTTCTTTCTGCGGTGCAGCAGCTGGGGCAGGGAAATTTGCCTGGTACAATCTGACGTCGGTGTACCGATAGCAGATTGCCCGCAAGTACTTGGCTGTGACACACCTAATTCTACACCTTCATTCCTCTGAGGAGAGGACTGAAGGTATAGTGGGGTTGGAGATCCCAGCTGATGAGGAGCAAGGAGAGGACCTCTTTGTTCTTTGGTGTGGGTCTTTTAGGTACGCTTGCCAACGAACTGCATGGCAGGTCAACATATGTCTGGTCAAGCATGTGGTGCCCAAGCGGGAGATGTTTTGGCCACGTGGGATAGGCTTGAGGCATATGTTGCAAATAGCAGCGGTGCGATCTGATGCACTTGTCTCAAAAAAGGCCCACACCAAAGAACTTTTGGAATAATGCACAGAGACAGCAGTGCCCTGCATATGAGGAGCTCTGCAGTGTGATGCAGTCAGTGTGCTGCCCTTAAGCTGGCCCCTGGAGGGCATCTTGCCTCGTTGGTGATGTTGGTGATCCTGCCTCGTTGGTGATCCTGCCTCGTTGGTGATCCTCTCTCCTATCAGGCACCCACGTTGAGTCAGTGACCTCATCATCCCCTCCCTCATCACTGGAGCAAATCTGGCAGTATGCTGCAGCAGGGGGAACATGACTGCCAGATTGCTGTGCTTCTTGGGCACCCCCTCTGTCTGGGCTCACGTTACTGCCTTCCTCTAGCTGAGTACCATCATCGGAGCCTTCAAAATACTGGGCATCCTCCTGGAGCATGTACCCAACACTGACGTCAAACAGTTCGGGGGACTCCTCAGGAGGACATGGTGGGGTTAGGGAAGGAGTGACTGATGCCATTGAGCCGAGGGAAGAGGCCGCGTTGGCAGCTGCTTTGCTAGACAAAGTACCCTGAGCCTGGGTGAGAGAGGATGAGGAGGATGAGACCGGCTTGGTCATCCACTCGACCAAGTCTAACGCATGTTGTGGCTTAACATGGCCAGCTGCCGAAAAAAAGGCCAAGCGTGTCCCACGGCCACATGCTGATGAGGATGCATCGTGTCCATGACCAGCACTGTTGCCTCTAGACACAGAGCCTGCTTGCCCTCTTTTATTGGCTTGTGACTGTCTGCCTCTCCTTGTTGGCCTTCCAGACATACTAATGGCCTGCAGTGAGATGTAGCTGCACAAAACTGGGATGTATATGTATACCGATTATACTGCAGCTAGCAGAATCAATTGCCTGCCTGTAGTATTATTAGTATGGGAACACCTGCACTTGTCTTCAGGTAGCTATACTGTAGGTGCAACTGTGCAGGGTACACAGTACACTAACTGGAAATACTTCAAGAGCCTGCCTGTGCTATTAATAGGATCAGAAGAAGCACACAAGCACTTGGCTTAAGGTAGCTATACTGTAGGTGCAACTGTGCAGGGTACACAGTACACTAACTGTGCAGGGTACACAGTGCACTAACTGTAAATACTTCAAGAGCCTGCCTGTGCTATTAATAGGATCAGAAGAAGCACACAAGCACCTGGCTTCAGGTAGCTATACTGTAGGTGCAACTGTGCAGGGTTATACTGTACACTAACTGTAAATACTTCAAGAGCCTGCCTGTGCTATTAATAGGATCAGAAGAAGCACACAAGCACCTGGCTTCAGGTAGCTATACTGTAGGTGCAACTGTGCAGGGTACACAGTACACTAACTGTAAATACTTCAAGAGCCTGCCTGTGCTATTAATAGGATCAGAAGAAGCACACAAGCACTTGTCTTCAAGTAGCTATACTGTAGGTGCAACTGTGCAGGGTTACACAGTACACTGACTGTAAATACTTCAAGAGCCTGCCTGTGCTATTAATAGGATCAGAAGAAGCACACAAGCACTTGGCTTCAGGTAGCTATACTGTAGGTGCAACTGTGCAGGGTACACAGTACACTAACTGAAAATACTGTAAAAACACCTGCCTGCCTGTCAGTATATTAGGAAGAGAATATCAGGAACGGCTCAAGCTAAACTGAATACAGTGTATATGTGTATATATATATATATATATATATATATAACACCTGGGATGTATACACAATACACTATGCAGCTAACTGACTCGACCTGCCTACTCTAACTTAAATCAAATGACACTGTCTCTCTGTCTATCTATCTCTCTCAGCCTCAACACACTACACAAGGCCGCCACGCAGGCGGCCTTATATAGTGTGGGGCATGTACTAAACCCCCTGAGCCATTATTGGCCAAAGCCTCCCTGGCTTTGGCCAATTACGGCTCTCTGTACAGACGGCGCTGTGATTGGCCAAGCATGCGGGTCATAGTGCATGCTTGGCCAACCATCAGCCAGCAATGCACTGCGATGCCTCAGTGAATTATGGGCCGTGACGCGCCACTCGAATTTGGCGCAAACGGCCCATAACGTTCGTAATTCGGCAAATGGCAAAAGAGGTAGGGGAAGAAATCAAACCCTGAACACACCAGACCAAACAATCATTGCTCCCTTGATTATAGTAGCAGCCAAAAATTAAATTTACCTAACAGCCTAAATAGGAGGGTTCTACACAGGCCCGGACTGGCCATAGGGCACACCGTGCATGTACCCGATGGGCCGCATGTCACATCTCCTGTCCCGTCTCTCAGCTGCTTGGGCTGGCCCTGCTCATCCACCGCCGTCCAGCCTCTCTGTGGCCACCTCCACGGAAACAGCCGCATTTCTTTCTGGCAGAGTCCCGGGTCCCGACTCTGCAGCAGCTGGGCTGCTCCTTGTGACGGTCCTGTTCTCCGCAGCCATTCGACCAGTCTCCTGTTCAGCTTAGAACAGAGAAAATGAACAGATCAGGTGACAGGTCATGTGACCGTGAAGGGGGAGGAGCTGGAGGAGACCTCCTCTGCCTCATGTCGTGAAAGGGCCTGGACTGCTAGAAAGGTAAGTGACACTATGCCAGCCTGCCAATGTTTTTTTTTTTTTTTTGTATCTTGCCTACCAATGTTTTTTTTTTTTACATACAGCCTACCAATGTTTTTTTTTTCATACTGCCTACCAATGTTTTTTTTATTTTTTATCCTGCCTGCCATTGTTTTAAACTATTAATAATAAAAGCATGCTTTGGTCAGTCTCTCTTAGAGACCCATTTCACACTGGGGCGGTGCGGGGGTTAATTGTAAAACGCAGCTAGTTTTAGCTGCGCTTTATCGCTGTTATAGCGGCACTTTGGTGCCGCTAGCAGGGCGCTTTTAACCCCCCAGAAGGGGTTAAAAGCTCCGCTTAGTGCTGCTTTCAAAACACTTTTAAGGTGCTTTGAAAGCGGTACCGATTCATTTTAATGGGCAGGGGTGGTGGAGGAGCAGTGTATACACCGCTCTCACACCATCCCAAAGATGCTGCTTGCAGGACTTTTTTTCCTGTCCTACAAGTGCACCGCCCGGGTGTGAAAGCACAGAAGAGGCAGTTTACAGGCGCTATTTTTAGCACAAAAATGCCTGTAAAGCGCCTCAGTATGAAAGGGGTCTTATACAATGTGAGTGATGCTAAACAAAGATTGAAGGACCCCTTTCACACCTAGACTGCCCCGTGGTAGTGGTAAAGTGCAGCTCGTTTTAGTAGCACTTTACTGGCGCTGCAGCACCGCTTTGCGGGCGGTGCTGCAGCGCTACTACCGCCCGCAAAGCGGCGCTGCCGAATCGCTTTGCAGGCGCTTCAGAAGAGCTGCCCATATATTTCAGTGGGCAGGGCATTTTGGGAGCGGTGTATACAGCACTCTCAAACCACCCCAAAGATGCTGTTAGCAGGACTTTTTTTCCCATCCCGCAAGCGCACCGCCCCAGTGTGAAAGCGCTCGGGCTTTCAGACTGGGGAGGCATGAGAGGCGCTTTTCAGGCACTATTTTTAGCGCTAAAATGCCTGAAAAGCACCTCAGTGTGAAAGGGGTCAAAGTGATGGCATCAGTCAGACATTGTGTGAAAGAGGGAGAGTTCTTGTGCCCAAAAGGTGTCCTGCATTGAGCCCACGTTCACATTGGGCCGATTTGGCATGCGATTTGACATGTCAAATCGCATGCCAAATTGGCGACTATTGCCGGTACCGTCTGAATGAGTGGGACGCCGACTTTGCGGCGCCGCACCGATTCCCAAAAGTAGTTCCTGCACTACTTTTGCTGACTTCGGGGACGATTTGAACAAACATCTGTGCATGAACCCACACAGGAGTCTGTCAAATCGCCCCGAAGCCGGACTGACTGCATTGCCGGTTTGAAATCGTGCAAGTTCAGCTGAACTCACACGATTTCAAACCGGCAATGCAGTCCGACTTCGGGACATCTTTTGGGTATATATTTATACATATACATGCCCCCAGGCCCAGGTTTGGCCACCGGGCCGCATGTCCGGGTGTGACATGCAGAGCTGGCCGCAGGTTACTACATGCGGGGCCAGCCGCGGGTTCTGCATATGCTGGGTGGTCGTGGGAGGAGCGGAGTCTCCTCATTCCCTGCCTACCAAGCCGATCCATGGCAACCCAGGCCGCCACTGAACAGGAAGTCCGTATTCGCACATGCGCCCCGCAGCTAGCGGTTCCAGTGTGGCTGACTTTTCCTAGATCTCTTACTGATCCCCTCATGAGTCACACCGGGATATGCGACTCCGGCTCTGTGTATTCAAGGAACATTCCGAGCCGTGTAGAGGAGGCCAGGATTACAGGGATCAGGATGATTCTGTTCTGAGTCACCCCAGAGGTGAAGGTATGTGATTTCTATAGTAATAGATCCTTCTACTACACAGGTCACTTCCAGTTTCCAGGATAGATAGATATGAGATAGATAGAGTAAGAAAGAAGATGAATAGATATTGGATAGATAGATATGGGATAGATAGATCTATTCCATATCTGTCATCAACCGCCCCCGCGAACGCTGCCCCCCCGGGCTGCTCAGTCTAAAAATGCCCAGGCCTATTTTTTGTCCCAGTCTGGGCCTGGTGCTACACAAGAAAGATGAACAAAATATTGCTTTGGTTGTTAGTAGAAAATGAGGATCACCAGTGTTATAGTAAGCAAGAAATAGCAAAGAAGTCATCCAACACCTCAGTAGAAACATTTCACAAGCCTGCAAACATTGCTTTCTTTAGAAGTAAAATCATGAAGAGCAAACATGGACACAATGCCCTTTGCCCTACAAGGGCTTCCAAACTTCTGCATATTCACAAAAAGGTCTATCTTTTCTGGCTTCAACAAAAGAAGATTTTAAAGAGTGAAATGGATCTTGTCTAAGAATATACTAAGACAAGACCCAAGAAAAGGTAATTGACTTGAATATTTTATTTTTTGTCTTCTTAGAAATAGAAATAACTAAGCTAATTAAAAAGAAGTTAAAGAAGCGGTGTAACCTTTCCTTCAGGGACAAAGTATCTTGTTCCTTTGTCAGTGTCTTTTACTTTTCTGGGAACACAATACAGGCATTTGCAGCATGAATAAAATATAGGTCTGGCAGAGGCTATACAAAAAGAAAATTAGTGCACGCTAATGATCTGGCAAAAGTAAGACAAAAAAGAAAAGTTACAGGTTTTTCTATGTTTAAAAGGAACTTAGTTCTTATTAAAAAATGGGGGCTGGAACCATGGCAAAGATGATGCTTACAGTATGTGACACTAATATTTTTTTTTTCTGAGTTTCCCAAGGAGCAGAAGTATGCAGTGAAGGTCATATGTCTCTTGGTATGTGTGGTATAGAGATTCACAACATAGTATAAATATGGGATAGCATTGGCATGTACACCTGACATATATACAGTATAACTGGCACAATTTAGGTAGCTTGTGCACATTACGTGCAAGACTTTATGTCGAAATTTGAACCGCACGATTGTGATGGTAGAACATTACCAATGAAAATCTTGTAACCATGACCTCCTCTAAGATGTAAGGCTATACCGGCTTACAGAGGAGTCCCAATAGCAAGACTGCAGACCATGACTTTAACATATGCTGACATGTACTGCTTTTGACACTGGAAAAGATCACAGTGACATTGACAGTGATGGCTGCCCTGACACTGATAGCTAAAAATAGAGATTAGCTGATAGCTAATGTTATACACCTTTGTGGTGCTAATAATAGCTACAGTGCCTTAAAAAAGTATGCAAGTATGAAATTTTCCACATTTTGTCATGTTACAACCAAAAACGTAAATGTATTTTATTGGGATTTTATGTGATAGATCAACACAAAGTGGCACATAATTGTGAAGTGGAAGGAAAATAATAAATGTTTTTTAACATTTTTTTACAAATAAATATCTCAAATGTGTGGCGTGCATTTGTATTCAGCCCCCCCGGGAGTCAATACTTTGTAGAACCACCTTTCGCTGCAATTACAGCTGCAAGTCCTTTTGGGGATGTCTCTACCAGCTTTGCACATCTAGAGAGTGACATTTTTGCCCATTCTTCTTTGCAGAATAGCTCAAGCTCTGTCAGGTTGGATGGAGAGTGTCTGTGAACAGCAATTTTCAAGTCTTGCCACAGATTCTCAATTGGATTTAGGTCTGAACTTTGACTGGGCCAATTCTAACACATAAAAATGCTTTGATCGAAACCATTCAATTATAGCTCTGGCTGTATATTTATGGCCGTTGTCCTGCTAGAAGGTAAACCTCGGCCCCAGTCTCAAGTCTTTTGTAGACTCCAACAGGTTTTCTTCTAAGATTGCCCTGTATTTTGCTCCATCCATGTTCCCATCAAATCTGACCAGCTGTCCTGTCCCCGCTGAAGAAAAGCATCCCCAAAACATGATGCTGCCACCACCATGTTTCACGGTGGGGATGGTGTATTCAGTGTGATGTGCAGTGTTAGTTTTCCGCCACACATAGCGTTTTGCTTTAAGGCCAAAAAGCAAAATTTTGGTCTCATCTGAGCATGGCACCTTCTTCCACATGTTTGCTGTGTCCCCCACATGGCTTCTCGCAAACTCCAAGGGAACTTCTTATAGCTTTCTTTCAACAATGTCTTTCTTCTTGCCACTCTTCTATAAAGGCCATATTTGTGGAGTGCATGACTAATAGTTGTCCTGTGGACAGATACTCCCACCTGAGCTGTGGATCTCTGCACCTCCTCCAGAGTTACTATGGGCCTCTTGGCTGATTCTCTGATTATTGCTCTTCTTGCCCGGCCTGTCAGTTTAGGTGGATTGCCATGTTTTGGTAAGTTTGCAGTTGTGCCATACTCTTTCCATTTCCAGATGGTGGATTGAACAGTGCTCTGTGAGATTTTCAAAGCTTGGGAGATTTTTTTTTATAACCTAACACTGCTTTAAACTTCTCCACAACTTTATCCCTGACTTGCCTGGTGTGTTCCTTGGCCTTCATGATGCTGTTTGTTCACTAAGGTTCTCTAACAAACCTCTGAGGGCTTCACAGAACAGCTGTATTTATACTGAGATTAAATTACACACAGGTGGCCTCTATTTACTAATTAGGTGACTTCTAAAGGCAGTTGGTTCCACTAGATTTTCGTTAGGGGTATCAGAGTAAAGGGGGCTGAATACAAATGCACGCCACACTTTTCCCATATTTATTTGTAAAAAAAATTTGAAAACCCATTTATCATTTTCCTTCCACTTCACAATCATGTGCCACTTTGTGTTGGTCTATCACATAAAATCCCAATAAAATACATTTACGGTTTTGGTTGTAACATGACAATGTGGAAAAGTTCAAGCGGTATGAATACTTTTTCAAGGCACTGTATGGAAGAGTTTATGCCAGGTCATCCAAGATATTTACTTTATCGGGGGATCCTGGTGAGCCTCAAGTTCTTGTGGGCTCTGGAAGTATTTTTGATAGATGCAGATGACATTATTATTATTATTATTATAATACACAATTTATATAGCGCCAACAGTTTACGCATCGCTTTAAGCGCTTTACAATGACATGATTTTAAACATGATTTTAAACCCATTAGCTTCACCTCTTCTAGTTTTGTATATCAGACATACTGTTAAATGAGGCTTGTAATATGCAAGAGTTGGGGAACTGAACTATACTTGACACTGGAAGCCTAGTGGGGAAGAGTGGAAAAACTGGTATGGTGGGAAAACAAGATTGTAAACAGTGATTGTTGCTTGGTACTAAGGAGCATTTATTCACTTAAAGAATGGTAGATGAGCATTAGCAAAAAAGAGAGATTTAACTTTACAGATGCTAGGGCTACAGCCCCATTTAAGCCTAAGGGGAGTTACTGCATAGGCACAGCTAGCACCAGAATATATTCAGAGCTAGTGTATGGTAAAATTTGGAGGTGGCCCCTGCAGTCAAGGAGAGGTAAGTAAGCACATTTGTGGGGGTTCTAAGCTAAATATATAAAAGTTTGGGATACTTAAAAAAACAAACATACATACTCAGCACCATGCTGTAGAATCAGTGTGATGCTGCTGCAGGTGTTCCACGACAGCTCTAAGCCCGAGAACTGAGCAATCACATGACCTCTGATCAATCAGGACTCGGACTGATCAGAGCACCGCTTTCCATTCTGCCCCTCTGGTGCTTACTGTAGCACCGGGCTGGAGAGGGTGCAAGCACACCTGGCTTCAGTTCTCAGCCTTGCACTCTATTCTGCTCCTCAACTCCAAGAACAGTCTCAGCTCCTGCGCCATACCTGGTTGAGTGAAAGTTACTGCACACACTTATAGGAACAAAAATGTATATACCATGAACTCAATGTATTGGTATGGGTTAGAGCAAAGTCAGCATTAAAACAGTGCATAAAAGCATTAACTGCAATGTGAATAATAATACCATAACTAGTCTAGAGTGCACTCTAAGAGGATAGCCATGATATGGTGCCATGTCCCCTGCATAGGCAATAAGTAAAGGTCACTGTGTAGCAGCTGTAAAGGGGTCCTAACTCTTCAGCTGGCTAGCGTTTAGGCCCTATGGTACCGTTGGTGCAGATGGGAATAGTCCCAGTCAAGCCTTCAGGCAGCAATAAGGCTACTAGATGTAGTGTGAATTATTGCTGCTCTACCGTGATGGAGAAATAAAAGAGTAAAAAGATGCAGGTGTGAACAGCTGCACACACCAGAATGGGGTCAAACAAAACCCAAAAAAATGAAGAAAGACAGGGGGGGCGGGGGTGGGGGGGGGGTTTGGTGCTGCGCTATCCACACAAGTGGCTGCTACAAATAATATTAATAGAGGGCTGTTAGAAAGTGGTGCAAGCCCCTAGGTAGATCTAAAAAAAAATATGCTAATGCCCAATTTCAAAGTGAACACATATATGCAATGTCTTAAAAGATTATACAATAAAAAATACAATAAATGTAATCTTGTGCAAATGTAAATATAAATAGATGCATGTGTCAAATCCAATAAACACATTAAGCAAAACTAAAATAAATATTGCAAAGAAATTTTAAAGTATGTAAAAAAACAAAATCAGTGTGCAGCTTCAATTAAATAAAAAACTTCCTGTGTGAATGTGCAAAAAAACGCATAGAAAGTGCATAGTGATTTGTGACATAAATATTCCAATAAAATCACACAGTGTCACAATGGTAAAAGATCCAATATGGTCTAGTAGCAGCGAGAGTCCGGATACCATGCAACTGTGTGCATACGTGAAAAAGCACAGAATGCAATGTGATAATGTCCTCTAAAATGCAATACATAAAATCCAATATGCTCAAAGTTAAGTGAAGTGCCTGGAGTAAAATACATTTGTGTCCTCTTCGTGCATAAATTACACTAGAGTAAGCAGTGGCCCCTTACCTAGCGATACTAGGTAAACCGCAAAGAGGTAAATATTGGTAGCTGTGGTCTTTACTTGGGGTCCTGGACCAGCGCGGGTCCTGTCTCTGCCTCCATGCCTCCATGCCTCAATGTGGGTGAAACCAGCAACAGGTTTGTGTGATGGTGGTCCTCGGGGGGCCAAAGGATCAAGAACATAGGGTGAAATGCGGACCCATAAGATGACCTTGTTCCCAGGTCTGGTCCCTATGAGTACAACTCTGCAAGGTCCAAAGCTTCACAGGCTACTAGATGGCTGTATGGTCAGTTCCTAAGGCCTAGTTCACACTTATGCACGTTGCAGTTTGCATATTGCAGGTGCATTTTGCGTTTTTCAATACATGCTTTTAATTCATTGAAGTCTATGGAACCAAAAACCAGAAAAAAGTTCCTGGCCCTTTCCATAAAATGCACAGATGTGAACTACATCCATAGGAAACCATGTTAAATGGACTGTAGTGTGTTCACACTTATGCAGGTTGCAGTTTGCATATTGCAGGTGCATTTTGCGTTTTTCAATACACGCTTTTAATTCATTGAAGTCTATGGAACCAAAAACCAGAAAAAAGTTCCTGGCCCTTTCCATAAAATGCACAGATGTGAACTACATCCATAGGAAACCATGTTAAATGGACTGTAGTGTGTTTCTGCAAAACTGAAAACGTGTTAAAAAATGCATAGGTGTGAACCAGGCCTAAGGGGCTCAGTCTCTTTAGCAGCAGATAGAAAAATCCCCACAGCAGCTCACCAGCTCCAGCGATATTGCATCTTACCATCCGGTCACACGGAGCAATTAGTCCACTCTCTGCACTGCACTCAGGTAACTCTGGCTGTCAGCACCCCCAAACTCAGCACTCTGGATCCCAATTTGGGCTGCCGTTATGCAACAGTGATGGTACACATTGGACAGCTATGTGTACTCTCCGATCTCCCTCAGGGCCAGAGGAAGCTGTGTTCTCTACAGCATGAGAAAATACAGCTCCTTCCCCTCCTCCTGCTAATCTCTCTTTGGGAATCGCAATTCAAAAGCTCTCTCCTCTGGACTACAGTTCCCACAGTGCAGTGCTGTCTGACTTGACTCAGTCTATTGAACTCTTCCTGCTCAGCACCTCCCTCTCTTGCAGATATAGCTGTTAACCAGTTCAGCACCAGCAGGGCAACAGCTACAGAGAGCAGGTACAGCCAGTGTTTCTCTCACTCTCCATTTTTAGCCAAGCACCTGGCTACAGTAAAAATGCTGAATTAACTCAAAATAGGACTTTCCTGTGGGAATTTATAAAGGCAAACTGCTTGCTGGGCTAGGTGAGTTACTGTGTACTGAGCATCTGTGTAATTGAAGCCCAGATGAACAGAGAGTTTCTTATGGCCTTGGTGTAAACCAAAAAATAATTTGGACTCTTTTATCATTTGGTCTGGTGCTCTTTCCAATGGTGCACACTTTTTATTCTAACATGCCAGAATGCACAAACAGGTGTGTATACCATTTCTGGCAGCAGAATGTAACACTCTTCAATAACCAAGGCAAAAAAACAAGGTGTGACCCCCCCCCCCCCCCCCCCCAATGTGAGCCTTTAAAACGATTGTAAACCCTCACCTTGTAAAACAACCCATTTCATTTAAAATAGAAACTAAAGACAAAACATTTTTGTATAGATATAAAAATAAAAGTATAAATACATTTTTCCCTCTTTTTGAGTGATCACATTCCCTCTGTTCTCAGCTGCATAAGAGCTGGGGGGGGGGGGAGAAGCAGCAGCAGACTGAAATTCTGTTTGAAATTCCAGTGAATGGCTCTGCAGGGAGGGCATGTCAGGACAGGCCTGATCATTGGAGAAGAGTACACTGAGTTTCCAACATTTCACACAAAGGAAGCAATACAAAGAGAACAGGATTCTTTCTCATACAAGTACCCGGTACAGCAGGCACATATCAGGAATATGAAGTGTTGGGATAACAAATGCTTTAACTACTTCCGCAGCATAGGTTGCAGGTTCTGTCCTTTTTATGCCCCCTTCCTGCTGAAGTGCCCAAAATTGCCACCTTTTGCCTACCCCTTGGCCCAGCCCTGGTCACAAGCAGTCTGAATATTCAGTCTCCAATTGTAATTGCCTTTTATATATGAAAACTTGGACTGTTGGACGTTAGACTTCACCTGTAATCTCACAATTACATCCTTTTGATTGCTGCCTTATCTAATGCTGGTTATACATGGATCAAAATTAGGCTGGTTCAGCAGGGACTGTTCCTTTTCATGAGAAGTCAACCATGAAGGTGTCCTGTCCTGGCGGGGGTAAAGAGTAGCTTAAATTAGAACTCTGGGCACAAAAACTTTCATTTAAACATATTCCTCAATAGCCACAAAGGATATCAATCCACTTTGTGTGCTTCCTTTGCAAACCCAGATATTAGCATGTAAAAACATCAGCGACACCATAATAGTGCTGTACATAGCCCATACAGAGAGCAGAGCTGTGGGAGGGATTCACTCACTACAGGCTGCTTGCAGAAAACTACAGGAGGGGCTGTAGACAAGACCAGTCACCCTGCACTAGGAAAAAGAACAGCAGTGACCAATGTTTAATACAGGAAACTCCTGAACAGAGGTAAAGTTTCACACTGGATTGCTTTACAGATCTGGAAGAAATACACAAAGCACAAGATCCAAGTAAGAATATACAGTACATGACTCTTATATTTAACTGATTCCTGCCCGGGCCATTGTAAAATGACACCCGAGCGGGTGCCCTAATGTTCTGGGTGGACATCATACGACGTCCTCCCCAAAACGTGCTTTGCGTGGGCCCAACAGGCCAGACTCTGGCACCTTCTGTCACCGCTGTGTCAACCGGATACAACGGATGACAGATCAGTGTATTGGGCCGCTGCTGGTACCATGTGATCGCTGTGCCCGATCGCAGTAGATCACATGACAGTTGTAAACAAATTATTGGCTTCTATTAATGCCATTTATTGTGTGCAATCATGTTAGTAAGCTAGCTGTGATTGGTCACATTGATCACACGGTACAGAAAGGACCAATCACAGCCCATCTGTACCATGTGATTAGATGTGGTTGATCACAGCTAATTACAACAATACTCACAGAATGACTCTATTTCATTCAGTAAAAAAATGCTTGCTTATAACAGTCAAATTCACTGAAAAAAAGCAATCATAGCATGTAAAAAAAAATCCTGATCACCTTCCCTGAGTAGTAAAGTGTTACTATGGTAACATTGTATTGCTCAAGTAAAAGTATGTAAAAAAATGTAAAAAAAAAAAAAGAAAAATATTTTTTTTTTTTAAATCCCCCCCCCCAATTTTTTTTCATACTGTCACCAATCAGTGTTCCTGCTCACCACCATACCAGTTATATGATGATGCTGTACTGCACTGGTGACAGTATGTAAAAAGTGAAAAAAAAGTGAAAAAAAAACAATCTTTTTTCATTTCTTCATTTACCAAAAAATTGTGACAAAAAAGTACAACTTTAAAAAAATGCGCCATGCCTCTTACTAAATACCTTGGACTGTCTACTTTCCAAAAATGGGTCATTTGGGGGTATTTGTACTATTCTGGCATTTTCGGGCATCAAGAAATTAGGCCATCAGTATATCAGGATTGATGAGACTAATTAATATACACTGATTTGGGTTATTTTCACCAAAGAAATGTAGCAGAACACATTTTGGCCTAAATTTATGAAGAAAGATGATTTATTTGCTAAAAATTTTATAACAGAACCCATTCAAAATTTTTGGCAATTTTTAATTTGTTTAGCAAAAAAAAAAAAAAACCCAGTGGTGATTAATTACCACCAAAAGAAAGCTCTATTTGTGTGAACAAAATGCAAAAAAAATTCCATATGGGCACAGTGTTTCATGACTGTGCAATTGTCACTCAAAGAATGACAGCGCCGAAACCTGAAAATTGGCCTGGCCAAGAAGGGGGTAAAAGTGCCAGGTATTGAATTGGTTAAACAATGTTTGCCTAACCCGGAGTTCAGCTTTATGATCAGAAAATCTTCTCTCTGTATGAATGTAGACGATTAAGGGACTTGTCTATACGTTCCTCTATTTGGCCAGTTTTATGCCACCCTTCCCAGCAAAAATGTTTGTGTTATGCTAGAGTTAATCACACAGATCAAGTGGGAATGGAGTCTTTTGGCACACTCTACAAAATAGAGTATTATGACTATTATTTTTAATTATTTATATTAAATAATTACACCGTACATTAAGAGCCCTTTTGCACTTATGCATGCATTAACGCACTGGTTATTGTGCATTAAGGCACTGAATTGAGACACACCATTTACATTGTATCCTGAATGGCATGGCAGCTCGCATCAATCCACGAATAACCCCACCTGCAGCATCTTCACTATTAGGCATAGCATATTACTTTGCCAGATAGTATATGCTCATTTTCACATGCCATTCTAAATGAACAGCACTGTATATTAAATAGCAAACCAATGCTCACTACCTTTGCACACCTGATTACAGCTACATACTATAATGCTCTAAGATTTAGTGATTGCAGTTGACTTTTAGCTGTATACTTAGAAGTACTAACAATATTCTGTATAATAAAGCCATCAAAGAACAAGCAGTGGCAGATGGACCCTTCTCTATATTAGATGATGCTCAATTAATCGCAGGGAATAACAGGCCTTCCACACTGTATGGTGCTTTACTCACATTCCAGAGTACAATACTGCCATTGTCCAAGCAGGAGATGTTGTTTACCAAGTGGTTTGTGCAATCCCTCCTACCAATAGGAAGAATCAGGACTGTTTTGTTGTATAAAGCTTCTACAAACAGTGTAATCTCGTTCCCTTGGAGGGAGTGTAATACTGACTAGTCATGTATCTCAGAAAGAGTAGAAGACCCACTGATTATTATGCTTCAGTGTACTGTATGTGTGTTAACATTGTCATATCAAATGCCCTGAAACAAATGTTTTGTTGGTAAGGGAACACGCAACACAATAATCTTTCTAATGATAAATCATTTTAAAATTGTCTTGTGTTTAAATACATTTATTTCTAGTTTTCTGTCTGGAGCGTTTGTTAAACGCTGATATTATTGCAGCTACTATCAGATTCTGCAGTGAGCTGAATTCTCAAGAACTGGTTAAAAAAAAACAAAAAAAAAACACCTTAAGGACTCACGTATATTTGGGGTTTGGCTCGTGCACTGTAAAAAATGGCATTTTAGGGCACAGATGCCAGCAGCCTCTCAAAGTGAATGACAGACTGAAATACGCAGCGGCAATACAGGGCTGTATGCTGTTCCAAGTGGTACTAGTGTTGAGGGTTGTATGCATTCAGGAATGTTTAAGAGTTTATTTTTTGGCCAATTTTTTATGGGAAAAAAAATTACCTACATCTGAAAAAATATTGTGGAAGGTAACGTATCAGCTAATGTATAAAAAACAAGCAGAATGCTCATTTTCCACCAAAACAGATGAGAATCGTGTCTGTCTTTGGGGGGTTTTGGACAAAAGTTAGATTGGGCCTGTGTCCATAATCTTTTCTCAATGTTAGAACTTCCTTTCTTCCTATGCAAGTAAAGAAGAAAACGAAATGAACAAAGAAAAATTCCTACGAGCCAAAATGAACCTAGTGCTAAAAGTAAGCACTACACAGCCGCATACATGAATCACGCCTTGTAATGCATGTGAAATATTGAATAAATAAATAAATATGATGCGCTAGAGTGTGCTAACCGTGCCCTAATCCTGGCACACAGAGATACAGTGCATATACAACAGAGTATAAAATAATTTAACCCCAGTAGATGCTATATCCCCCAAGATAAACAAACTTAATGTGCACAAATAAACAGTGCAGTGAGCATGTGAAATGGTAATATCAACAAAATGCTCCAAACTGAATCAGTGCAAACCAGGTGCTAAAAGTGCAATAAACAAACAAATAATAAATAATGTTAGTTCATAAATGATTCATATATGCAAACAAAAGCTGAAAAATTACATGTGCCAGCCAAAAAGTGCAGAGTGTCACACAATACATATACTTAATCGTCCATCATAAAATAGACATATATTAAACACAAAAGTCCTTAATGAAAGTGATGACAACTGTGCTTCAGTGATGATGTTTTCAAACGTGCTGCGATTCCATGTGCCACATATCATGCAATGGTGAAATGAAAGGTGACCCCCCCCCCCCCAAGGTTAGGCGCTAGACAGAGTCAGGAAATGCTTATGAGCCACCCAGGGCTCAGTGTGGATCACAGGAAAACAGGCTCCAGCATAGACTCAAATCATAGATAAAAAGAGAAAGGAACCATATGGTGTGATGACGTTTAAAAAGTGTTTATTAACAAGGTCAGATAAAAAACTCTCCCCCAGAAGGGGGTACTCACATTTTGAGGGTGCGTCAGTGCACCACTCAGAAGAGGCATAAAATCTGGATAAAACAATGAGGTAATAGATGTAGCAGTGAGGTTATGGAGACCGTCCCAGCACAGACAGCTGCTGTTGCTGCCTAACACTCCGTCCTGGCCCCTCCCCTACGCGTCTTCGACACAGGGCATACGTGTCATCATCAGGGGGAATGTGATTGGACGGTAATTGTGTCAGTCAAATATATATGTATTGTGCCGGCGGCCATCTTGCCGTAGGCCGTGGACACTTTAGTGCTGGATATGAATGAAAACAATGATAATGCTTGAAAATAACATGTAGCTAATCAAACTACATCAATATGTGTGTGTGATGAATCCCATTACTCCTCTAACTCACTAGAAAAGAGTGTAATACATATAAAACATATATATATCTGCTTTTATATGCATAGTTGCCAACATTGCAAAAAAAAAAATGTGGGACACTTTTTTGGCTGTAGGCGGAGCCGTACAATAATTAGGGGGTGGGGCATTCATTTGTAGGCGTGATCTAGCAAAAAATACAAGTGTGGCGTGCTTAGCAAAAGATGGGCGTGGTTTAAGCGGAATAGTGGGTGTGGCTTAAATGGGCGTGGCTCAAGAGGGTGTGGTTAGAGTCTGAGATGAATGAGGGATGGAGAGGGAAAGTGGGGGAGAGGGGGAGAAGGGAATGACAGGACAGCAGCCTCAGATCCTACACAATAAAAATATCTGTATTCTAGAAAGTTTAACAATCAGCAGATAAAGATACTCCAAACACCTGGAGTTAGCACTTCAATCATTCCGGCACCGTGGTTGTTATGGTGTCAGGATGATTGAAGCGCATTATTTCTATTATTACATTGTAATATAAAATGAAATTATTTAACTCACTATAATGCAGAATCAGTGGGAACCCTGAGCGTGTCACCTGCCACGTCGCCTGCCACCAGATGCCATCAGGTGTCCCCAGCGGAGTCCTCCCTTACATCAGGCATTTCCAGCAGAGTCCCCCCTTACATCAGTCATTGCAGTTGAGTCCCCCCTTACATCAGACATTGCAGCGGAGTCCCCCCTTACATCAGACATTGCCAGTGGAGTCCCCCCTTACATCAGACATTGCAGCGGAGTCCCCCCTTACATCAGACATTGCAGCGGAGTCCCCCCTTACATCAGACATTGCCAGCGGAGTCCCCCCTTACATCAGACATTGCAGCGGAGTCCCCCCTTACATCAGACATTGCAGCGGAGTCCCCCCTTACATCAGACATTGCAGCGGAGTCCCCCCTTACATCAAACATTGCAGCGGAGTCCCCCCTTACATCAAACATTGCAGTGGAGTCCCCCTTACATCAGACATTGCCAGCAAAGCCCCACTTACATCAGACATTGCAGCGGAGTCCCCCCTTACATCAGGCATTGCAGCAGAGTCCCCCCTTACATCAGACATTGCAGCGGAGTCCCCCCTTACATCAGACATTGCAGCGGAGTCCCCCCTTACATCAAACATTGCAGCGGAGTCCCCCCTTACATCAAACATTGCAGTGGAGTCCCCCCTTACATCAGACATTGCCAGCAAAGCCCCCCTTACATCAGACATTGCAGCGGAGTCCCCCCTTACATCAGACATTGCCAGCAAAGCCCCCCTTACATCAGACATTGCCAGCAAAGCCCCCCTTACATCAGACACTGCAGCGGAGGGGAGGGAGAATTTTTTTTTTCCCCCTCAAACAGAAGCTGGGAACACTTTGACTGAACGAGTGACACACTAGCTCCCCCCACGTGGCACGACTGTTCCCTGGTGGTCCCGGCCTCGGGCTCCCCCGAACCTTTCACGTTCTCCTCCTCGGTGCTGTGTAAACAGGAGGAGGCAAACTTCCTCCTCCGAGTGAGAGTCCTGGCACTGACACAGCAGCAGTCAGCGTGACACAGCGGTGCGCACCTCCTCCCCCATCCATCCATGTGCTCCGACCGTGAAGTAGCCACGCCCCTGCTTGCCATACTTGGCAAATCAAGGCAGGCAGAAGGAGCTGGTGTCCTCCTTGTCTAATAGAGGACAAGGAGGACAAAATGAGGCAAGGGGGAGGATACCGAGGCTGCGGCGATGCTAATTAACACTTTATTGCCCAAAAATATTTATGATCCTCCGGGACAAGCTCCGAAATTCGGGACAAATCGCGGGAAATAATAAAATCGGGACGAGGCTCCAGAATTCGTGAATGTCCCGGGAAATTCGGGACTATTGGCAAGTATGTATATGTATTACACTCTTTTCTAGTGTGTTAGAGGAGTAATGGGCACACTGCATATATATTTGACTGACACAATTACCGTCCAATCACATTCCCCCTGATGATGGCACGTATGCCCTGTGTCGAAGATGCGTAGGGGAGGGGCCAGGACGGAGTGTTAGGCAGCAGCAGCAGCTGTCTGTGCTGGGACGGTCTCCATAACCTCACTGCTACATCTATTACCTCATTGTTTTATCCAGATTTTATGCCTCTTCTGAGTGGTGCACTGACGCACCCTCAAAATGTGAGTACCCCCTTCTGGGGGAGAGTTTTTTATCTGACCTTGTTAATAAACACTTTTTAAACGTTATCACACCATATGGTTCCTTTCTCTTTTTATCTATGATTTGAGCCTATGCTGGAGCCTGTTTTCCTGTGATCCACACTGAGCCCTGGGTGGCTCATAAGCGCTTCCTGACTCTGTCTAGCGACTTAGTCACATTCCCTAAGGTGAGCGCCTAACCTTGGGGGGGGGGCCACCTTTCATTTCACCATCGCATGATATGTGGCACATGGAATCGCAGCACGTTTGAAAACATCATCACTGAAGCACAGTTGTCATCACTTTCATTAAGGACTTTTGTGTTTAACCACTTCCCGCCCGCCCTATAGCGGATTGACGTCCGGGAAGTGGTTGTGTTATCCTGACTGGACGTCATATGACGTCCAGCAGGATAACATGCCGCAGCGCGCCCCCGGGGGCGCGCATCGCGGCGATCGGTGGAGCGGTGTGTCAGTCTGACACACCGCTACACTGATCTTGGTAAAAAGCCTCCGGCGGAGGCTCTTTACCACGTGATCAGCCGTGTCCAATCACGGCTGATCATGCTGTCAATAGGAAGAGCCGTTGATCGGCTCTTCCTCACTCGCGTCTGACAGACGCAAGTAGAGGAGAGCCGATCGGCGGCTCTCCTGGCAGGGGGGGTCTGCGCTGATTGTTTATCAGCGCAGCCCCCCCTCAGATCACCCCACTGGACTACCAGGGATGCCACTAGGACCACCAGGGAAGGGGCAACGTGGATGGCCAGGTATGTACCCCATGGCCATCCACATGTGCCCAATCTGTGCCAATCAGTGCCCACAAATGGGCACTGATTGGCACTATTATGTCCATGATATGCCCAGATCTGCCCAGCAATGCTCTATCAGTGCCACCTGTCATTGCCCATCTGTGCCACCTGTCATTGCCCATCTGTGCCACCTGTCATTGCCCATCAGTGCCACCTGTCAGTGCCCATCTGTGCCCATCAGTGCCCACCTATCAGTGCCCATCAGTGCCACACATCAGTGCCACACATACGTACCCATCAGTACCACCCATATATACCAATCAATGCCACCTACGAGTGCCCATCAGTGCCGCCTATGTGTGCCCATCGGTGCCACCTATGAGTGCCCATCAGTGCCGCATACCAGTGCCACCTATCAGTGCCACCTATCAGTGCCCATCAGTGCCGCCTATCAGTGCCCATCATCAGTGCCCGTTAGTGCCACCTCATCAGTGCCACCTCATTGGTGCCACCTCATCGGTGCCCATCAGTGCCGCCGTATCAGTGCCCATCTGTGCCGCCATATCAGTGCCCATTATTGAAGGAGAAAGCGTACTTATTTACAAAAAAATTAAACAGAAACAAAGAAAAACTTGTTTTTTTTCGAAATTTTCGGCCTTTTTTTATTTGTTGCGCAAAAAATAAAAACCGCAGAGGTGATCAAATACCACCAAAAGAAAGCTCTATTTGTGGGAAGAAAATGATAAAAAATTTGTTTGGGTACAGTGTAGCATGACCACGCAATTGTCATTCAAATTGCAACAGCGCTGAAAGGTGAAAATTGGGCTGGGCGGGAAGGTGTCTAAGTGCCTGGTATTGAAGTGGTTAATATATGTCTATTTTATGATGGACGATTAAGTATATGTATTGTGTGACACTCTGCACTTTTTGGATGGCACATGTCATTTTTCAGCTTTTGTTTGCATATATGAATCATTTATGAATTAACGTTATTTATTATTTATTTGTTTATTGCACTTTTAGCACCTGGTTTGCACTGATTCAGTTTGGAGCATTTTGTTGATATTACCATTTCACATGCTCACTGCACTGTTTATTTGTGCACATTAAGTTTGTTTATCTTGGGGGATATAGCACCTACTGGGGTTAAATTATTTTATACTCTGTTGTATATGCACTGTATCTCTGTGTGCCAGGATTAGGGCACGGTTAGCACACTCTAGCGCATCATATTTATTTATTTATTTAAAGAAGGAAACTAAAGCAGCATAAAGCAGATTGATGCATTTTAGATGGAGCTGAAATGTACCTGTCAATGAATGTGAATAATTTCAGAAGCATCTTAAAGTGGTTCTTCACTCTAGAAACAAAAATCTAAAGTCAGTGTGACAGACTCAACCAGGACAGGGGCTCTTGGAGGGGACTGCAGGATGGCCTCCTGCCTAAGGACTATGGGATTCAAACAGGGACGACGCTGCTCCAGGTGAGCAAACACTACAGTCCGGATGCTCTGGGCGGAAGCCACGGCTCACCACCGATGATCAATAGGAAGAAAAGAACGGCTGAACACCACAGGAACGTTCCAACAATTTTATTCCAAGAATAGAAAATGACAGCAAACAAAGACAGAGTGTCCGAACCCAGGAGGTGACGCGTGCGTTTCACACTGACCTCAGCTTTTCTTCAAACCTGCGGCAGAACTGAAGCACTGAGCATATAAAGGCTCCATTCCCCCATACAGGTGCGGGATAATGCAATCAGCTGTGCCGAATGTCAGACAAGGCAATCCTAACACACCTGCATAACCATACCTCTGTGTTACCATATGACAACATGGTATAGCATGTAAACTTCATAAAAAAAAAATATATAATATTATAAAAAATGATAACACCACCAAAGATTGTTATAATAGTCATACAATATAAGGACTATGGGCCCTGGCTTTTGAGGGACTCTATTCTTGGGAGGTGTGTGCCTGTGGGACCCTTGGAGTGGTCTTAATTCGGATTCGGGTCCATGTCTCCCCGAAACACACAGACTCTGGGAACCTAGGACCTGAATACAGATTTGGGGCCTTTGTGCCCAAACCAGCAATGACTTCTTTAGACTGTGAGACTCAGAGCAGATGTTAATATAATCAACTCAAAACAACCTGATGCTGGGGTCTTCTGCTATAATCTGTTTAATAAGGTGTCTTTCTCTCATGGTATCATTTCCCCATTGTGTGCCTCCTAGGTGTGAAATCCCATTGTTAATTAAGTCACCAATTGTTTCTGTCTGTCTGCTAATCCTTTTAGAGATTTGGACAGCCCTAAGTCTTACTTACTGGGTCTTACTGGGAAACTGGTGCCAAACGGTCTGGGCACCTAGGCTTGTTTAAGTGACAAGTTGTTAAATAGCTTACTATTTAATTAGCTTAATGTTTATGTTTACGATGGCTTTTCCTTAGCTGTGTTAATTATCTTAATAACGTGATCAAGCTCTTATCTGATTTTGTGTGGTATATATTTTCTGTGCGATTTTACAATAAAGTGAGTTCCAGTTTGCACCTAAGCTAGTGTCGTCTAGTTCTTGTGAGCTCAGCTATAATATACCTGATTCCTAGTCCCAGACTGGAGGAAGCTGTACCTTGGCAGAAGTACCCAGGCTGGGCATTGGACGTGGGGTGAAGTTCTGTTTGAAATTATCTCAAAACGCAAGCACAATGCACCTGAAAGAAAGCAATCTGCATTTGCCCATCAACACAATCCCAAAGCCTGATTAAAAAGTCTTACAAGTTTAACATTAGTTATATATACCCGCACATGTCAAAAAACCCAAAAAAACCCTGTAAAGGCACTGCACCGCATACTAGCTCATTATGAAATACTTACCTTAGAATGAGGTCCCTGTATCGCAGCCCAGTCCACGCCGAGGGAGCTGACATTTTGCCCTCAGAATTTTCTCCGCTGCGAGTGGCCGGAGCCGCGATGACGTCACTCCTGCGCATGCGCGCAGGAGTCTTCTTCCCGGCAAGGTCCGGCAGGGTCTGCATGCCGGGCATTCACAGTGCATGTGCTGCTGACGTCAGCGGCTGCATGCAATGTAAATATCTCCTTAGGAGATATTCATTTTACCTACAGTTAAGCCTACGACGGTGACGTCATCACGTTCTCGGACGGGCTTTGCAGTACAGGAAGTGAATCACGGTACACGGAGACACCGCCGCTGTGTTTAATACCTCTTATGCTACATTTTTTCTGCTAAATTGTAAGTGCAATTCCTCTATTCTATTAAAACCTTATATCATACGTTATTGCGCTATGGATGTGTTTTGCTTTCTATTTCCGGTTATGATCGATTGCTAAAACTACTGGTCCCGCTCTGTACCTTTGGTTTTGGTAGACCATAATCCCTATGCTGGGCGAGACTGCCGTAATAGCAGTCATCGCCGTCCGGTAAGCAGACTCTACTCATACACTCCTTGGTGGATTATCTACTAAACACTCCTTATCACATCTTTCCTGGATGGGTGTTTTTTGTGGACTTAATATAATTTTAATTTTTTGGACTCTTTCTCATATATTTTTTCACATGTATCTGTGATCTAAGTTTCTCGTTCATTATTGATTGATCTTGTTTATTTATATCTACTGATTGATGTTATGTCACTTGGTGGGTCCTTATTTCTTTTTATGTCACATATATACTTATAGCGCTGCACTTTGCTTGTTTACCATACCTTAGGAGTCAGATACTAGACTTTTTTAGGTGCTGGCAGCTTTTTTCTCTCACATTTGTTTTTTGTTTCTTTAGATCTGAGCGCAGCTTTTACTCTAGTTTGGGTTTTTATATATATAAGCCTTATTATAGGCTCACCTGTAGGCAAAAATAAGGGTATACAACCACTTTAAAGAGGGAGAATGGGGGGAGATTTTTTGTGAAAGAGAATTTGAATAAAGTATTTATATCTTGTATAACTAGAAAATGAATACACATGTTATAAGAAAAAAAAGATCAGCCTTCCTGGAAGCAGACAAAAATTTACAGCTCTAAATGAAAAAACAAAAAAAAACTATTTAACATTTCAAATTGAAGTGTGTCTACAGCCAAAACATTTTTTTTAAAAATTTTGGGTAGAACCTCAGTAAGGAATTGACAATAGGAAATTTTGTCAAAGAAATTGTCACAAATGGACAGTTGTGTACAATGCATAGGCAACAAACAGTAAATTGGCAGCAAATAGGAAATCATTGTAATAATTATGCAGCAAGTGGGCAATTGTGACAATATGTGACAATATGTGAGCAACTCTCCCAGCACCAACTCAGCCACCTCCCAGGAAAAAAACTTCTCCCCCTGCCCCATTTTTCCTTCTTCCCCTACCTCAGAAATATCTCTTCAACATCAAAAATCTCCCCTTTATTTCCCTACCTCAGAAATATCTCCACCACATCAAAAATCTCCCCCTTCCTCCCTTACTTTACAAATATCTCTTCCACATCAAAAATCTCCACCTTTCTCCCTTACTTCACAAAAATCTCTTCCACATTAAAAATCCCCACCTTCCTCTCTTAACTTACAAATATTTCTCCCACATCAAAAATCTCTACCTTCCTCCCTTACCTCACAAAAATCTCCTCTTCCCTCCTAGCAAAGCCCCCCCCCCCCCCCCCCCCCGTAAAAGTCTTCTGACTCCAGCAAAAGTCTCCTCCTATAAAAAAAAATTACCAAATGTAGAATAGAGCCATGTGCAGAGTGAGGAGTCCTCCAAGACTTCTCCCTGGTCTTGTATTAGGGGACATGTCAGAGCCAAGGAGTAACCTGGGAGAGCTTTCCTCCACTCTGAGCCTTCTGCACAGGGAAGGCACATTACCACTATGCAAGTGCTCATGCTGAGCCATAAGCAAGAAGACCAGTAGCTTTGCAGGGACCCGCAAATATCGACCTGGCTGACCTGGGGCACCTGCTCTCCAGTCTTGTAGAGCACCTCACAGCTGGTTGCTCCCTAGATATGCCACTGAAGACTGTAACATTTATAACTGAGATGCAAGTGAAAGTTGTTTTCATTGCTGCCAAATTTTTCAAATCCAAGGAAAGCCCAGTTTTGACAGTACAGGATTTTCTTTAAAACTGAAATTTTGGGCCTCTGAAGTGACGGACGAAAAGTGCGTGGATGAGTCTTTTCTTCCTAAGATTAGTCCACTCATCCATCTGGACTAATTAAGACTAATTAAACTACTTATTGGCACCACTGTGTCTCTCAATCCTTGCAGCAATTAGGATTTGTCATCCTGCAGAGAGACAGTGATGGAAGCCCCTATGTATACAAAGCCCCAATGTATACAGAGAACTATGTAGGAAGGTTAGCATTTTTTTCTCTTATGAAAATGCTGCCCATATTTGTTTACAATAAAACCAGTCTTCACAAAACCCAAACTTACCACCCCAAGAGACCACTAAAGAAGAGCTGATACAGCTCTTAAAGCCCTTAAAGTACATTGATTATTGTCATAATAAATTAAGTTATACTTGTTTTTTATGACTGTGATTTGGTATGAGAGAAAGACATTAGTACAGCTCCCTGTCACATTGTCATTATCATGACTAGCAGTTGTGCCTGGAGGAAGGAATGATGAATCCGATTTTTCTGCCATAGCTTTCAGAGGACAGTCATTTGTGCATTCAAGATCTTGTAGCTCTTAGGACAAGCTGTCTATGAACTGCTGCAGAGGCCTCCATAAACTTGTAAGGCTGGCTCTGTTGACCTTGGTAGGTAATTTAGTTAGTATAAAAAGAGAGGGGAGGGGTAGGGAGCATAGAGGATTAGTCTGAACCTGCTTATAATGGGAAACAATAGCAATCTAACCAGTCCAGTTGCTAGTTATCAATAGGGACTGCCTATATAATCAGGAACCATCATATAAGTGATCATACCTTGGTGTAGCCATTGCAGTTTGTAATATACAGTATTCTCTCTTCCTGCAATGAAACGGAAGGGTGATTAAATATAGACCCTGTCCGCAAACCAATAATTTCAGCAAAATCTTCCCAAAGGATATGTATTTTTCACATATTTTATTTATGTCATTTATTTGTAAAAGAGTGACTAGTGTAAACACCCTTTACTAGTACCCCATTCACTACAAGAAAGTTATGTAAGAAAGTGAGGGGTGGAGGAGTTGGGCCAGAAAAGAGAATAATTAGACACTCCCAGAAGAGGAGAACACTGAAGTGTGTGACAGTTCTAGAGCAGTCCAGGGAAAAACACTGCAAGTAAGCATTTAAACTACTTGTTTTTTTCTGTTTTTAAGTTGGTGACCAGGGGTCTTTAACAGTTATTATTCTCTGCTCAATTGCATCCCGTTGATATCGGCAGGATAGAAAGTAGTTTGGAAATAACGTTTCTCTGCCGGTCTTATGCCTACAGTTTAAGAACTTCTTTGCTGGAAGTGTTTTTAGGTACATGTGTAAAAGTAATAAATGTTTGTTAAAGGCCAGTCCCAGGATATTAGCCTAAGTGCAACCAAAAAAACCCCACATTTATTCTAACGTGTAATGCCCTGTACACATGATAGGATTTTCCGACAACAAAATCAATGGTTTTTTTCCCGACGGATGTTGGCTCAAACTTGTCTTGCACACACGGTCACACAAATCTTGTTGGAAATTCCGAACGTCAAGAACGCGGTGACGTACAACACGAGAAAAATGAAGTTCAATAGCCACTGCGGCTCTTCTGCTTGATTCCGAGCATGCGTGGAACTTTGTGCGTTGGAATTGTGTACACACAATCGGAATTTACGACAACGGATTTTATTTCGGAAAATTTGAGATCCAGATCTCAAATTTTGTGTGACTGAAATTCCGATGGAAAATGTCCGATGGAGCCTACACACAGTCGGAATTTCCGACAACAAGCTCCCATCGAACATTCTCCATAGGAAAATCTGACCGTGTGTAAGGGGCATTAGAGTTGTGGCAGGAGACCCAGTAGGAAAGAATGTTGGCCCATATTCACACCTTCCTAGAGATGGCACTAGATCTTGACCTCCATCTCCCACACAATATACCTCTTTCCCCCATTGGTCATTCATTTTATGCCTTTACCATACCTCCCCTCCTTTCCTCTTTTTTTTTTCTTCATGCCATCTCTTCCATTAACCACATTGGCAGGCCAATCTCCCCTCCCGAAGGGTAGGCTGTGCTCCCATTATAGACTTCTCTTTCCTCTTTACTCTTTCTCTTACTGCTCCTGTTTTTCTGGGGAATACAGTCAGTAGGATTCTAGGGGATTCTAGAACTGTGGGAGCTGTCACAGGTTCTAATCAAGATTGCCCGACTATGCCCACCCTTTATACCCAGTTCCACCATTCACAGAAGCTGTACTACAGCTTCTATGAATGGAAAGCGATCTACGTGTAGACAGTTGCAGCTTGCTTCCTCCACTGTAGGTGGTGCAGGTCTGAAGTGACATCACAGCCTGGAGAGAAAGTCAGGGGAAACTCAAATTCTCTGTGGTTTCCTGCTTCCCGGAGGCAGCGTTCCAGTTGGCTGCATTGCATCCAGGTGACCCTTGGCAGCCATCTTGGGTCAGCAGAGTCTTTTTAGATCCCAGCTCCCCAGGTTTTGGCGCACATTTGCTAGTGGGTAGTGTAGGGACAGTTTACTAATCTGTGAGGAACAGTATTAGTGGCAGGGAAAGGTTCCAGTCAAGGAAGGAAAGCGTAGGGTTCGCAACTTCCCTGGATATCTTCCCATTTGGGAAATAGATGGCCAGGTCGCGTTCTGCCCCTCCAAACAGGTGCTGTCAGTTCAGCTGAAACCTGCTTCACTACATGCTTTGGAATTCGTGATTGTTCACATTTGGGCCTTCTCCCACCAGGTTTGTTGCAAACTGTCTTTGCTTTTCTTCAAAACAAGTTCTTTACAATGCACATGGACTGTCTGTGTTATTGCTGCCACACCACACTGCACCCACCCACATACAAATGGAGCAAGGGTGAATAATTGATAGGTCTGTCCCCTCCATTGAAAGATTGTGTTTTATTTATAGACGCTATAGTTCAGCTTGCTTCTATGAATGCTGGAGCTGGGCAGAAAGGATGGGAATAGTTGGGCAAGCTTGGTGAGAGCCTGTAATAGCTTCAACAGTTCTAATAACCCCCACCAGGGCCACCACACCAGAAGATTAGGCAGGGGGCTTGGTGGCGTGGATGAAGGAGGATTTCACCATAGAAGAGACTTAAGTCATGTCCCTTGTGTTCATTTTGTGTTTTTTTTTTTTACATTTTGGCTGCACTTAGGCATTAAGTGATAACTTTTACTGGCTCTTTAGCATGGATGGAGAAAACGTTTAGATTTTTCTCACTCTGCCAGCAGGCTGTGTATGGCTAACTTTTCTATTAATTTGAGCTATTGCATCACGTCGCTGTACTACCCATCAAGTTCTGTTTTTTACCCTAGACCAGAGAGGACGAGTGGAGGTTGGAGCTGCACTCCATATGTTGGATGCTATAACAGGTTGCTGTTCTAAGTACATTCTGCCCCTGTGTTCTGTTATTTGGGTATTTTTGTGTGTATTCTGTATTCCATTTACTCTCTTTATCCTTTGAATGCTATCTATCGCTGTGCTACACCCTGCCTTTCATTGCCCCATTCTTTATGTCTTTGGTTGTCCTTGCCAACGACAACTATGTTTTATCCTGTTTCTCCTACACCTTGCACAATCCTCCAAATTCTTGTGCTTGCACTTTAGAGCCAGTTCACACTAGTGAGCTGCCAAAAGCTGGCCTTAGATTGATTGTTTTTCTTTTATGATCAGCCAGCAGGCTGATTGAAAAAAACTGAAGGGATTCACCCTTCCATAAAATCGAGGTGGATTGAGGAATCCTCTCTGCTGTGCTATTTTACTCTGAGGGCAGGTACTCCTCCACTGTCAAAAATGTAGCTGGTGTGGTTCATGGCACATTTTTTATAATGCAATGCGCAGAATGTTAACATGTGCAAACGTGCATTGGGGTGCTATTCAAAATGAATCAAAACAACATATATAGTGCAGCGCAACTGGCAACAAAGTGACACAATCCTGTGTATGTGTCCACAAATAGTAGCATAACAAGGCATGTAACAATATAAAGAAAAAATAATGTTAGTGTATAAGTGTCCAAAAAGTGAAATGATATTGATAAATAAACAAACTGGGCTGCTTCAAATAAACTCATGTGCTCCATTCAACATATAATGTGTTGAAGCTTCTTATATCTTCCACCTCTGTTTAGGGATGGGCTTTATGTTCAGGTCGAACATAAGTTTGACTCGAACATTGGCTGTTCGCCCGTATAGCGAACAATTTGGGGTATTCACGGCAAATTTGAAAGTCGCGGAAAACCCTTTAAAAGTCTATGGAAGAAATCAAAAGTGCTAATTTTAAAGGTTAATATGCAAGCTATTGTCATAAAAAAGTGTTTGGGGACCTTGGTCCTGCCCCAGGGGACATGTATCAATGCAAAAAAAAGTTTCAAAAACAGCCGTTTTTTCGGGAGCAGTGATTTTAATAATGCTTAAAGTGAAACAATAAAAGTGAAATATTCCTTTAAATTTCGTACCTGGGGGTGTCTATAGTATGCCTGTAAAGTAGCGCATGTTTCCAGTGTTTACAACAGTCCAAGAGCAAAATGACATTTCTAAAGGAAAAAAAAGTCATTTAAAACTAGTACTAGCGCTAGCGCTAGTGCCGGCTATTAATGAATTGTTGGGTCTATGCAATACACATAAAAGTCATTGAAAAAAAACGGCCTGGGGTTCCCTCACAGTGCATTACCAGGCCCTTTGGGTCTGGTATGAATATTAAGGGGAACCCTGAACCAAAATTTAAAAAAAAAATGTGTGGGGTTCCCCCAAATTCCATACCAGGCCCTTCAGGTCTGGTATGGATATTAAGGGGAACCCCTGCACCAAATTTTTTTAAAAAAATGGCATGGGGGTCCCCCTCAAAATCCATACTAGACCCTTCAGGTCTGGTATGAATTTTAAGGGGAACCCCACGCCAAATTTTTTTTAAAAAATGGCGTGGGGGTCCCCCTAAAAATCCATACCAGACCCTTATCCGAGCACGCAACCTGGCAGGCTGCAGGAAAAGAGGGGGGGGGAGAGCGCCCCCCTCCTGAACCGTACCAGGTCACATGCCCTCAACATGGGGAGGAAACCCATAGGGAAGACCCCGTGAAGTCCTGATGCGTCAGAGGGGGCAGGGTCACCGGGTGGCTCCGCCCTCAGTTATATAAAAAGTGTCAGAAGAACAGAAATGGGGAAGAAGAAGCCGGAGGAGGATGCGGACGAGAAAGCCGAAGGAAGAAGCAGAGGATGCAGAGGAAGAAGCGAGGAAGAACAATTTGGTGGAAGAAAACCGAATGAAGAACAGAAGAAGCGGGGAAAGAAGAAGAGATTAATAAAGGAATTGTCAAAAACCGTCTCTTGTAATTTTTAACATTTTTGACACTTTTTTTGTGAAATGGTAGGGGTACATTTGTACCCCATTATTATTTCACACAGGCTCTGGGGTTCCCCTTGTTAAAGGGGGCTTCCAGATTCTGATAAGCCCCCCGCCCGCAGACCCCCACAACCACCGGGCAAGGGTTGTGGGGATGAGGCCCTTGTCCCCATCAACATGGGGACAACCTCCCCATGTTGAGGGCATGTGGCCTGGTATGGTTCATGGGGGGGGTGCTCTCTCGCCCCCCCTCTTTTCCTGCATCCTGCCAGGTTGCATGCTCGGATAAGGGTCTGGTATGGATTTTTAGGGGGACCCCCCCCGCCATTTTTTTTTAATTTTGGTGTGGGGTTCCCCTTAAAATTCATACCAGACCTGAAGGATCTGGTATGGATTTTGAGGGGGACCCCCACGCCATTTTTTAAAACATTTTGGCGCAAGGTTCCCCTTAATATCCATACCAGACCTGAAGGGCCTGGTATGGAATTTGGGGGAACCCCACGCATTTTTTTTTAAATTTTTTTTCGGGGTTCCCCTTAATATTCATACCAGACCCAAAGGGCCTGGTAATGCACTGTGGGGGAATCCCAGGCCTTTTTTTTTCAATGACTTTTATGTGTATTGCAGAGACCCGACAATTCATTAATAGCCGGCACTAGCGCTAGTACTAGTTTTAAATGACTTTTTTTTCCTTTAGAAATGTCATTTTGCTCTTGGACTGTTATAAACAGGGGAAGCATGCGCTAATTTACAGGCATACTATAGACACCCCACCCCCGGTACGAAATTTGAAGGAATATTTCACTTTTACTGTTTCACTTTAAGCATTATTAAAATCACTGCTCCCGAAAAAATGTCAGTTTTTAAAACTTTTTTTGCATTGATACATGTCCCCTGGGGCAGCACCCGGGTCCCCAAACACATTTTTTCAGACCATACATATAATACCATGCATATTAGCCTTTAAAATTAGCACTTTTGATTTTTCACGTTCGAGTCCCATGGACTTTAACGGTATTCGTGTGTTCAAACAAATTTTTGCCTGTTCGCATGTTCTGGATGCGAACCGAACTGGGGGGTGTTCAGACCCATGTGTATAAAAGATAATATTTGCAAAAGGTGCTCATAATTCCTCCACCAGTGATGAAATGGCAGCTCACCTTAAGCTTAGACCCCTGTTTTACCAGCAGGTCCACACACGCAGTTCCCTAATAGGGATGACACCAGGTATAAGCTCCGCTCGCTCTCTCCAACTCCTCCTTTCACAGATGTATGATCTCAATCAGCAGTATATAAAATAAAGAGGAAAATATCTAGTGCTGATAAGAGGCATGGAGGAGCTCAGCTATGATGAAATATTAGAGGAACTGAATTTATTCTCTCTTGAGAAGAGGAGATTAAGGGGGATATGATCATCATGTACAAATACATAAGTGGTCCATATAGTGAACTTGGTGTTAAGTTATTCACTTTAGGGTCATCACAGAGGACTAGGGGGCACTCTTTAAATCTAGAGGAAAAAAGATTTTGTCTCCAAATACAGAAAGGTTTCTTCACAGTAAGAGCTGTGAAAATGTGGAATAGACTCCCTTTCTACTGGCAAGCTCAGTAGATTGCTTTAAAAAAAGGCCTGGATTTTTTCCTAAATATAAATAATATTCCTACATACATAATATTCTTATTCCCCAAACATGTTGCGTCCTGGGCGTGGACTTTGTCAGTGGGTCACCCAGCCCTGGACGCAACGTGTTTGTGGAATAGGAGCCAGACCCTCTGATGATATCCTGCGGCTATTGCTAGCCATTTAAAGCACATTGGGACGGTTTTATCTGCCTTTTACACCAGCATGGTTGAGTGCCATCTGTGTGAGTGTACTACTTAAGTTTTATTCATTTTATTAAATTAGTATACAGAGAGCACTAGATATTTTCCTCTTTATTTTATATACTGCTGATTGAGATCATACATCTGTGAATAGAGGAGTTGGAGAGAGTGAGCGGAGCTTATACCTGGTGTCATCCCTATTACTAGGGAACTGCGTGTGTGGACCTGCCCGGTAAAACAGGGGTCTAAGCTTAAGGTGAGCTGCTATGTCATCACTGGTGGAGGATTTATGAGCACCTTTTGCAAATATTATCTTTTATACACAGAGGTGGAAGATATAAGAAGCTACAACACATTATATGTTGGAAGGAGCACATGAGCTGTTTATTTAAAGCAGCCCCGTTTGTTTATTTATCAATATTGTTTCCCTTTTTGGACACTTGTTTACCAACATTATTTTGTCTTTTTATTGTTACATGCCTTGTTATGCTACCTTTTGTGGACAAATACACAGGATTGTGTCACTTTGTTGCCAGTTGCGCTGCACTATATATGTTGTTTTGATATATTGTTAAGTGAAGTGAGAACACTTGTGTGTGTGAGCAGCAGCTGGGGATTTTCAATATAATTTTTTCATTTTATTTTGTTACTTAGGTTGAGGGGAGGTGGCGCTGATTAAATTTGTTATTATAGCTTATTCAAAATGAATGTAACCACGATGCACAGTGCTGTGGTTCATGCATTTCTGTGTGTTTTATCCTATGTTCCCACAATGTACTAACATGAACCAGCCCTTAGTCTTTGAAGTTTATGTAAAGCCAAAACTGTTTTTACTGTATAGTCTTGGCTTACTTTTTCTTTATTCTTTACTGTGGTGTATATACTGAACATGGAATCAAATTGAGTTTCTTGTTATTCAAAATACTATTTAATTATGCATTCTGCCTTATAATGCCCCATGAACGAGAACATTGTCCAAAAATATGAAATACTGAGGATAATAGGTGTTAAACTGTATCGTTTGCACATTTGAAAAATGGGGAAGCAAACCAGGATAACAAAAATTCCACTGAAAATATCCAAGGTCTCTCGTTGGGTTTATGGGATGAAACTTGACAATGAATTGATGAAGACAATAACCTGCAAAGTATCTGTGCATTCACTGTGCAACAGTGACAACCTGTGTTGATATTGGGAACTACACTTTTATTAATTAACTCGTGTTTTTTGTATGCATTGAACCACAAGAGAAAAACTTATCACTGAATCATTGTTCTTCTTTTAAAATGACAAAATACAAGTTTCACATCAGACAAGATCCAGGGGCTGTCTGCATTGCCAGTAAACTTTTGCAAATTACTTGGCTGAGAACTGGGTCTGCATTTTATGGCTGATTTACACACTAATACATGTTTCTTGCTTACCTTTCTCAATTACAGTTATTTTTAGGAAAGATATTCAAAGGAATTCAAAATAGCCCTAACGGCACTTTTCTGGCGGTAGTTCCCCTAAGAACCACCCACACACAAATAGAGCTTTCTTTTGGTGGTATTTAATCACTACTGGGGTTTTTATTTTTTGCTAAATAAACAAAAAAAGACCAATTATTTAGAAAAAAAATAACTATTTTTCATAGTTTGTTACAAAATTTTACAAACAGGTAATTTTTCTCCTTCATTGACGTGCGCTGATGAGGCTGCACTGATGAGCACTGATAGGCTGCACTGATGGACACTGATAAGGGGCACTGGTGGGCACTGATGAGGCTGCACTGATAAGTGGCACTGATGGGCGGCACCGAAGGGCACAGATAGGCGGCACTGATAGGTGGCACTGGTAGGTGACACTGATAGGCAGCACTGATAGGTGACACTGATGAAGAGGCATTGATTGGCAGCACTGATGGGCACTGATTGGTGGCACTGGTAGGTGGCACTGGTCGGCACTGCTTAGCAGTGCTGATATGCACTGGTAGGTGGCACTGGTGGTTACTGGTAGGTGGCACTGGTGGGCACTGCATATCAGCAGTGGGCCTGGACTGTGCGGGACCGATGTCCAGTTTACTCCAGATGATAATCGGCTTTTGTTTTCTCCTCACGCTATCAGTGTGAGGGGAAAAAAGCCGATTACCGGCTCTGTTTACATCACATGATCAGCTGTCATTGGCTGACAGCTGATCACGTGGTAAGGGGTTGGGATCTGTGATCAGCTGAGTCTCATGGACTCGCTGATCACTGAGGGAGCCGCAGGCGTGCAGACATCACATGCACGGGAGGATGTACATGGACGCCCTCCCGGCAATTTAGGCCTGTGCTGTAGCCATCTTTCAGCTATAGCGCGGGTGGCAAGAGGTTAAGGACTAGTTCCCCGCTCCTCTTGAACTATTGCCGCTTTTGAGGAGCAAAAAGGGGGGGGAAACAGGCACCCAATTTTGACAGGTACCTGCTTCCCCCTTCCATTCTGAGCGCTCCTCCCACCCTTTCCCCTGCAGTCTTCTGAGACACTGACAGGTCCCAGAAGACTGCATCCACCATTCACGATGCACAGAACTACTTCACGCATGTGCGGTGGGCACCCGGCTGTGAAGCCGCAAGCTGTCACAGCTGGGTGCCCATAGTAAAGATTCCGGCGCTGGTGACCGAAGACAGCGGGTGAGACCGACTGGGGTGAGCAGACCACTGGATCGTGGGACAGGTGAGTGGCTGTTTTCTAAAAGTCAGCAGCTACAGTTTTTTTAGCTGCTGACTTTTATTTTTTCCACAGGTGACTGGAACTCGGCTTTAAGAACCTGCTGCTATGACAGTGACAAATTCTTAAAGAATTATCACTAGCTCTCACATTAGGAAACTGGCAGTAATTAAAATTACCAGTATTTAGAGCAGGCAGTGCTGCATTGCTGCATCCCTGCCCCATTTAGCTAGCTAGATGTGAGCAAAGGAAGGTGATGTCATTACTTAAATATTGCATTGACCATATCTGGGAAATGACTTGTCATTGGGTGGGTGGAGCCTGATTGGGAACTAGAGAGAGAGAGAGAGAGAGACTAGTACCCCATCAGGTCCACTTTATGTTTGATTGACAGCACACGGGAGTGGGCAGATTTGAAAGCCACTATTGGACTCAATAGCAGCTATGGATCTGTCCCCTGTTATGTGCTGTCATTCAAAAGTAAAGTGGGCTTCCTATCTCGGTCATTAATAATGATTTAAAAATCTTTAGCAGGATCATGGCAGACAGACTGGCAGTGGTTATCCCCTCTCTGATTTCCCCTTATCAGTCTGGATTTATACCCCATAGACTTATCACCAATAACATTCGCCTGGCGACAAATATAATACAAGATGCCAACCTGTTTTCACGTAAAGTCCTCATGCTTAGCCTAGACATACAGAAGGCATTTGATAGTGTCTCATGGACATACATCACTACACTCCTACAACATATGGGATTCCAGGGAGCTTTCCTACAAGCATTCTTGGCCCTCTATCGTAACCCGAAAACTCGGATTAGACTCCCTGGCTGTAATTCTAGGTTTTTTGGCCTGGGCAAGGGTACAAGACAAGGGTGCCCGTTGTGACCTTTAATTTTTGCGTTAGCTCTCGAACCTTTGGCCATAGCTATACTCCAAGATCCTAATATTTCTGGTTATTTGAAGGGCCATTCGACATACAAATTTGGGATGTATGCTGATGACGTTCTGATGTTTCTCACAATCCCCTGGTTTCTCTGCCGAACTTATTTCAGACTCTATCAAAGTTTGCAGAGATTTCAGGTCTATCCATTAACATGGCAAAATCAAGCGCCCTCCCTATAGGTTACTCTTCTGGAGAACTGCAACATCTTCAGTCAGTCTATCCTTTTATTTGGGTAGACTCTCACCTCCTTTACCTGGGAATTAACCTGACTAAAGATTTCTGCAGACTCTTTGAAGCAAATTTCCCACCTATGGTTTCTAAACTGAATGGTATCCTTAAACAATGGTCACACCTCCACATTTCATTTCTTGGCAGAATCACTGCACTCAAGATGACAATTCTCCCTAAACTTCTCTACCTTTTTAGATCCCTGCCACTTAAAATATCTAAAACATACCTCCACACTATTCAGGTGTTGTTTAATAGATTCATTTGGAAGGACAAACCCCCACGCTTTGCCAAAGAAGTCTTGTACCGCTCATCCAAAAGGGGGGGTTTAGGGGTTCCTCAAATATGGTTTTACTACCTAGCCAGTAGATACACTCAACAAGCGCAATGGAATATTCACAACTCCAGAGTCCCTTGGGTGCAGTTTGAATGCAAATCCATCGCCCCTCTATATCTCCCTGGCCTTATGTGGTCAAACAATCCGACTAGATCAGAAGTAGGCACTAAAAATTTGATTACGCAAGCAGGCCTTCAACTCTGGGACACATATAAAAAAACATACAATCTCATCTCAGCTGTTCCTCTGGATGCCTCATTTCTAGGAGATTCTAGATTCCCATTGGCCTTTGATAGACCCTCCTCTTTCCAACTCTGGATTGATTTAAAACTAACTACATTAGATAAATTTCTCATAAACTGAAAATTCATTTCCTTTTCTCAGTTGCAAACCAATTACCACATCCCAAACACTGAATTTTATCACTTTTTACAAATACGTCACTTCTTCCAAAAGCATTATTCAGGCCCTTTTGCGACCTCCACAACTCTATATGAGGACATATGTCACGACTCACCTCGCCAAAAAGGCCTTATTTCACTAGTCTACATCAATTTGGAAGCTAACACGGAGGTCGCAACCCTAAAATATAGATCTCAATGGGAAGCTGAATTAGACCCGGAGGACAATGATATAGACTGGGTGAAAGGCTGGCAGAACCTACGCAAGTGCACCAAATCTATTATGGTGCGTGAAACTGCTATTAAACTGATGACACACTGGTACTACACCCCAATGCGTATTCACAAGATCTACCCACAATCATCCCTTCTCTGTTTTAGGGGTTGCATGCAACAAGGCTCATTTCTCCACACATTTTGGGACTGCGAGAAATTACGCCCTACATGGAATGAGATCCTGAAAGTAATAGACAAATTAGTGGGCAAACCTCTTAACATTTCCTACCAACATTGCCTATTATTTCAACCTCCTTCAGACACCCCTAAACCGTTGGTTAAACTGATCCATTCTATCTGTATAGCTATGCATTGGGTGGTTGCTCTGCATTGGAAGTCAGCTTCAGTACCATATTCACAAGTTATTGCAAGAATAGACCACATGATGTTGGCTGACAAGATTTATCACACCCTACATGACACTATCCCTCAATATGATGCCATCTGGAATCCTTGGTTCTTATTTAGGCTCCAAACCTGACCGTTTTATGATTCCTTTTTCCTTTTATTTTTGATTTTGTATGTTTTATCTACCTGTTTGGTATCTTTTTTTTCTTTTCTTTTTGATTTGGTCTCTAGACATGTTTCATCTATTTAGCTAAGTTCAGACTTTCAGACTATGTCGATAGCTCTAATAGATATATATAACTCAACAGTATATTTATGTACTTAGTCTTTGCATATAATTTGGATCCCTGCACTCTTTGTATTCATTGCTCTGATTGTCTCGGATTTGTAACTGCTTCTCTGTTATTCTAAAAAAACAAAAAAAAAACAAAATAAAAAATATTTTGAAAACAAAAAAAAAAAAGTAAAGTGGGCCTGATGGGGAACTCGGTGATGGGCGCAGTGGTCAAGGAGAGAGGGTGGGAGTGAGTACACTGAGGAAGGAGTGTTCAGTGTGGATACCTGGTGCAGACATGGCCAAATTCCAATGTAAGAAAACCTTTCTGACACCTCACCCACCAACGGCAGTAGAAAGAGAGCTATTGCAACACAATCAATGTGCAACCACTGCTTCCAGAACACAAGCTAGGACATTCACAATGCCTGTAGCCCCCTTTCCTCCCTTGGTCTCTATATACTTGCTTTTTCATGTTGCTAGAATATTGGATGGGCTCTCATACATGAGATGATTCTAATAGATTATAATAATACCAGACAATTTTTGTTGCTCTGCATTATAAATCCTCTTTAAAAACCTACATTTGCAATTCTTCTTCTTCTACAGACAGTTCAGACATCATTATAATTTAACACTGCAGCTGATAGTAATCCACTACATCTTACTAACTGATTAGTTGGCCTCTGGGGATATTAGCAGTACAGTACTGGCAGGGAATACTACAGAGATTCAATGATTACTCCCAGGAGAGCCAATATGTTCCAGGCATGTTCTTAAGCTAGCAATAGACAGATTTTTAAATTTGGTTCCATAAACATGTCTAATGCCGCGTACACACGTGCGGAATGTCCGACAGAAAAAGTCAGACAGAAGCTTTTCATCGTCTATTCCGATCATGTGTATGCCTCATCGGACTTTCTCTTTTGAAAATTCTGACGGACCTAGAAATGGAACATGTTCTAAATATTTCCGATGGAACCAGTTCCTATTGGGAAAACCGCTCGTCTGTATGCTGTTCTGATGGCCCAAAAACGACGCATGCTCTGAAGCAAGTACGAGACAGAAGCTATTGGCTACTGGCTATTGAACTTCCTTTTTCTAGTCCCGTCGTAAGCGTTGTACGTCACCTCTGGACGGTCAGACTTTGGTGTGACAGTGTGTATGCAAGACCGCTTGAGCGGAATTCTGTTGGAGAAACCTTCAGAGTTTATTTCGACGGCAAAACCGGTCGTGTGTACGTGGCATAAGCATGCATATTTATGACTATGAAGAGAGAAGGGGAGAGCAGAAAGACATCCCTAACACAGGCTTAGAGACATCATCTGATTTGGCAAAACTTGCCAGACTGGTTGACAATTACCTTATGTCTGTATGTAGGCCACGTTCACGTTTATCTGTGCTTATGTTTGTCCTTTTTTCCTTCCATTTATTGGGAATCACAGTGTATGAAAATTTGCAGAAAAATAGCCATACCTTAAGGTTTAATCAGTTCTTTAGCCTTTTTACATAAAAAAAAAGAAAAAAGTCAACAGCTACAAATACTGTAGCTTCTGACTTTGATTAAAAGGACATTCAACCATCCAGGGGTCTAGTGCTTCTTCGTTAGTCCTCGGGTCCTGGCGCTGGCACGTTTACTGTGGGCAGACAGCTATGACTTCTTTTGGCTTCACAGCCAGGTGCTCACTGCGCATGTGCGAGACGTGCTGCGCTATGAGAATGGTCCTGCAGCCTTCTGGGACCTGTGACGTGCCTCAGAAGGTTGGGGGCAGGAAGAGAACTTCTGGGGGATCACCACAGTGATCTGATGGGAAATAACCAGGTACCTGCACACCCCCCCAAAGTACCAAAATTGGAAGAAGAGGGGGCATAAAGAGGACCTTCCCTTTCAGGGTGAAGTTTTGCTTTATTTTTCAAACTACACCACACTGCATAGATCTGAACTCCACTGAAAAACATTGCCATTTATGACACATTGCTTTGCTCTACAACGAATGGGCATTCATGACAGCATGACAGTTTACATGCCCCACCTGATCCTTGGCGTGTCTCTGTATGCCAAAGCGTTGAACTAAATTACTACCAGTCCTAACTTATTGCAGATTCAAACCACTTACTGCCCGCCATATAGCAGAATGATGGCTGGAAAGTAATTGTATTATCCTGACTGGGCATCCAGCAGGATAAGCCGCTAGTGCGCCCGCGGAGGCACGTAGCGTGACGATTGGTGGTGTGTCAGTCTGACACACCACATCTCTGATCCTGGTAAAGAGCCTATGACGTAGGCTCTTTACCATGTTATCCACTGTGTCCAATCACAGCTAATCACATGGTAACCAGGAAGTCCGGTTTATCAGCTTTTCCTCTACTCACGCTGACAAGGCATGAGCAGAGGAGAGCCGATCGGCTGCTCTCCTGACAGGGGGGGGTCTGCACTGATAATGAGCGTATTGATTATCAGTGCAGACCCATCGAGGGTGCCCACTAGAGCCCACCAGGGATGCCCAATAGAGACCACCAGGGATGCTCACTAGAGCCCACCAGGGATGCCAATCAGTGCCCATTAGAAATGCCAATATGTGCCCATCAGTGATGCATGTCAGTACCTCCTAACCAGTGCTGCCTATTAGTGCCCATCAGTGCCGCCCATCAGTGCTGCCTATCAGTGCCCATCAGTGACGCCTATCAGTGCCACATATGAGTGCCTATCAGTGCCCACCAGTGCTGATGCCACCTATCAGTCTCCATCAGTGCTGCATATAAGTGCCTCATCATTAATGCCACCTCATCAGTGCCCATCAGTGCTGTCTCATCAGTGCCGTCAGTGCAGCCTCATCAGTGAAGGATAAAATGTAATTGTTTAATTTAGTTTTATAACAGAAATGAAGAAAAACTTTTTCTTTTTTTAAAATTTTGGTCTTTTTTTATGTGTAGCGCAAAAAATAAAAAACCCAGTGGTGATCAAAAACTACCAAAAGAAAGCTCCATTTGTGGGTGAACGTGCCCTGTAGTGAAGTGGTTATTAAAGTGACACCATTGCAAACTACCTGAATCTGTCGCACACGTAAGAAATCTTATTGTGAATTAGATGCAGGCCGTTTTAAAGGGACAATACCACCAGAAGTGTTGCAAATGCTTTATTGAATCATCCCCATTGTATTGTCAAAAATTATGAAAGAAAAAAAGAGCAAGTGCAATATCTTGATTGAGTATGGCTGATAGAAATCAAACGATCATGATTATTGTTATTACTGTTTTAGGTTTGTTGTGAACATCTGTGCTGTTTCTCCTGGGGATGCTACAAAATATTGCAGCAATTAGTTCATCCTGTCCGCTCTGTCTCCTGGCACCTAGGGTAATGTCACACTCACTAACATAACTAAAGGTTTGCATTTCAGGAAAGATCTCAGCATATAAATCTAGGTCATAAAAGAAGCTCACATTATGATATCTTCACTTAAAAACTAAAACTAAAACATGAATTCACAACCATGTTCCCAGTAATTACAATTTATCACGCATAGTGAAATACTGCATGTGATCTGAACTTGGGGACTAGCTATGGTCTGAAAGAAGTTGAGAAACCCAAAGTATGGGCCTATTATGTTAGGGTTAGGTAACTAAAAATAGATAAAATAGTTGGACATGATGGGAAATCTGTGTGTTTGATCAGGAAATTGATTACATTTTTTTATGAGTGATCACATAGTAAGTAGTGTAATTTGACATAAGGTCTTTTAGATTGGCGTCTTTGCTTCTAGGTTGCTTGGCAACCTTATCCCACTGCTCATACTGCTCAGGATAAGATATGTAAGTAATGGTCAGTGGAGAAAAGGGGCCCTTTTCGGTGGGCAAGGTAACAGCAAAGGAAACCTTTCCATCTAGGGACCTGTTCTTGGGAAAACATGTAAGTGCATGCATTGCTGGGGTGTGCATCCCTCTCTGAGAGAAGCTCTAGGATTACTTCCTAACAGAGAGGGGAGGGAAGCTGGACTGTACTCCCTTAGTTGGGGAAAGGATATGAACAGAAGCCAGGGGAACTGTATAGATGTGGGTCTCCCTATTGGAATTATTATTCGAAATCTCACAAAATGTGTGACCACAGAGGTAAATGAGCCTCTGCTGATGTTGGATGTTCTGTTGTTGAAACTGTATGAGTAAAGCATTTAACGCAGTTTTAAAGGCATTTTTTAAAATAGCAAACAAGTTATACTTACCTGCTCTGTGCTCTTGGCTCCTCCTCTTTCTCTGTGCACTCCTATAGGAAGCCACTTCCTAGTTGACGCACCTGTGGGCTCGCTCCTGAGCCGGGCTATGTGCATCTATAGACACACACAGTGTGGCTTGACCCCACCCCTGCTCTTTCCTCACAGCATTTTATTGACAAAAGCAGGAGCCAATGGCTCTCGCTGGTATCTCTGAGCCTGTGAGAGAGGATAGAGAGAATCAGTGCTGCTGCAGATGGGCGGCACACTTTCAATAAGTATATTTAACAGACCAAAAGGGGGCAAATAAGACAAACTTATTGTTAGAGTTTTATATACACTTTAATTGCTCTATGAGGATACCCCTCTTGTCACGCTTCATTACAGTGATGTACAGTGATGTACAGGAACCTTGTTGTGATATTATAAAAATGCTGATTAGTGAGTCTTAAATAAATTTTTTACTGTGTCCCTACATGTTACAGCAATTGTAGTAATCAGAAGCCTGTTGAGTAGGGGGGCTTCTGATTGGCCGACTGTTGGCCTCAAATCACCTAAGCTCTTGCTCCGCTTCTTCTTGGATAGGACAACAACCCACTGCTATAGCTAAAGCCTCCACCGTATTATGCCCACTCCTTGCCATAGGCCTTCCCACAACATCCCCTGTTATTAGCATTTATATTCAGAAAGGAATGTCCACACAAGAAATATACTGTATTTTCCCCACTTTACTGATGTTCTTCAAAGATGGCAGTGAAACATCACATCGATATTCTGACAAGTGTCTTCAGCATACACTGCTATACACAAATGTGGACAATCTGTAGCAGTCATTGTGAAAGCAGAACATTGCACATCACACATAAGCCATCTTTCCATTAGCACCTCCTGTCTTCTCTCCTTGGGAGAGCCACAGAGTAGAGACCCATTTCCCTGTATACAATATCTGTAGCATTCTGCTCTATTCAAACCGAGCATCCTGCTCTGTCACCTGAGAATAACTGTAGTATATAGTCAATAGAACAAACAGCATTTTTTAACTCAACCCTTGAAGAAGGAATTAATTACTATACCTATTTTTCCGAAACATGTCAGGTATATTGTAAACACACTTTGGTCGACTTTATGTCTAGACCATGTGTATATCAGTAATCTTTTGCTGTTCATTTAGTGTGTCATACATCAATGTTTTTATACGTATTCTATTTTTGTATACCATGTCTATTGACTATATGTATTTCAAATAAATGTACTTTTTTACTGTATTACACTTTCTATATGATCTGGTTTATTTGCCATGCCCATACAATCCCTGGGGCATTTTCCTTTTGCAACTAACTGAAGTATACCAGTCTCTCTTTCTATGTCCCACTTCATAGCTCTACCCAGCGGGGGACACTCCCAAATGTTACCTCTTACTCCCCGGGTTCATTAGTAGTCACTCAGAGGGCTCTGACTTGCCCATTAGGCTAAATGCATTCAGCTCACGAATTTCTTAATGTGATTCCGGAGACAGGACTTTTGCAGCTGCACTTCTAGATTCTCTACACTTCACCTAGGTGGCACAATAAGTCACAGGGACATTACTTACATCAGAGAACACTAGCCTGGCCTAAAAGGCATTTTGCATCCTGCTCCCAGTCCAGTTAGTTGATGTTCCCAGTCCACTTATACCATGTTTTGAGTTAGGAAGACTACAGCTGGCTCTTCTGCGTATTGGACTATCTCACCTGATCCTTCTTCCCTATATAGGGGCCTTTGCAGCAGGCTTGTGGGGTATTTGGCCCCCATGCCCCAAACTCAACTCTGGCTTCTCCCCTCCTGGCATTTATATGGGCACTGACTCCACCCATTACATCACTACAGGAAGGAAAAGCCCTGGAAGTTGCACATCTCTGCAAAACCCTGTAAGAAGGTGTATGACAGCCTCAGCCTGGGTTCCGACAAAGCCATGTTTACAACGCGTCTCACTCCACCTACGGTGCTTAGTCATGGAGATAAGGATCACATGCATAGGGGGGAAATAAATGCATCATCTGCTGCCATTTAATTAAGAAAAATAGGTAACAGGTGTATATTAGCCATACACTGGGATGACTCTACATGAAAAAGCTGATGTGGAAATGCAAAAATAAAATATATAATGTCCAAAAAATGCCAAAGGATAAATATGGACAAAAAAACAGTGATGGTGAACAATGAAAAATTCATGAAAATGAATATGCATCTAAAAGGGAATAAGCTCCAAAAGCAGCTCAAAAACAAAAAATAATAAAAGGAAAGAAAAATCTTTCCCTTTTCCGTTGGATGTCTAGAGCTGGGATGAGCTCTGTCCTTATCTGCACTGCAAGCAGTGGCTACATTAAAAGTAAATGGTGAAGCCTTGAGCGGCACCTGTAAATTTAGTTTGGATCACTACAGGAAGGCTTTGTCTAAAAGGCGACCTAACACCCAATTACACAATTCCCTATTACTACACTATTTTGGGAGAGAGCCACCTAGTGGCAGACTAGCTAACTGCATCCATCTACATGCATTTACAGTATACTTGGAATCAAACCTCAAAGTGTGCAGAGATAGATAGAAACCTGTACTGACAGAAATAAGTAGGAGGCCACTGCTGACTTCTTTCTGAAAATGCTTGTTGCTTGGCTTGTGTCTGGCTTTATTACTTTCTGAACTTTCTGAATCTACCGATAATGGCTGCCGATAATGGCTGCCGATAACGCCTGCGATTTTGCTGTGAGTTTATCTTGCTTATGGTGTGATTTTCATAGGTCATGTGACTCGAAAATGCACCAGAAACGCAATACGGGTGTATTTTTAATGTGTTCTTGCTGTGTTTTCAATGCATTTCAATGGGGACGTGCGTTTTTAGTATGGTTTGCCAAATATGCACTTCAGGCTCGGTTCACACCTACAGTATGTGTTTTTTAATGCTTTTTGCAGAAACGCATTACAGTCCATTTAACCTGGTTTCCTATGGGACACATTCATATCTTTTTTCAGCCGCTGCATTTTTGTAAAGGGTCAGGGACTTTTTTTTAAAGCATAACAGTGCGTTTTGGGTTTAAGACTTCGATGGAGAAGCTGCGGAAAAGCAGTAGTGCGTTTTTGCCACAATTTTACCACAATTTTGCTGCGACTTGCATTTTTTAATCCATCCAACAAAAAATTGACCAAAAAAAAACATAAAAAATACAAAACGCATAAAAACATGTGTGCAAGAATGCAAAATGCACCGCAAAAAGCACACTAGAAATGGATCAAAAGCAAACTGCATAAGTGTGAACCAAGCCTCAAGGTGCCAATAGTGGGCGATAATAAATTCATATTCATTTAAATTCATGATATTAATTAAAAAGTCGAATATAATACAATTATTTATAAAAATGTATATATTTTTTAAAAACTGTCAATTTTGGTTTCGGTTTCATTTACGGCCAAGTGCATCCTGAATTTTTGGCACCACTAATCTGCACACTTCTTTTAGTTCTGATCAAAATGACAGTCAGAAAGCTGAAGGAAAGGAACAGTAATGGCAGCTTGAATGTTCTCCCAGAAACAAGGTTTCCTTTAGGGCACTTTCACACTGATCCGCTGCATAAAAGCCGCGATTTTACCACATTTTCGTTGCAGTTTTTAAAGGACATGTGACTCACAACACGCACCAAAAATGCATTGCGGGAATGTTTTTACTGCGTTTTTCATTGCTTTCAATGGAAAGGTGCGTTTTAGGTGTGGTTATTTTAGCTCCCCAAACATGCTCCAAAGATGCTGCAAGCAGGATTTTTTTCACCGCAACGAAAGCGCACCGCCCCAGTGTGAACACGTTCATTGATTTTAAGGGGAAGCTTTTTTCTTGAGCTTTTAACCACTTCAGCCCCAGAAGATTTGGCTGCTGAATGACCAAGCCATTTTTTGCGATTCTGCACTGCGTCGCTTTAACTGACAATTGCGCGGTTGTGCAACGTTGTACCCAAGCAAAATTGACTTCTTTTTTTCCCACAGATAGACCTTTCTTTTGGTGGTATTTGATCATCTCTGCAGTTTTTATTTTTTGCACTATAAACAAAAAAAAGCTACAATTTTGAAAAAAACACAATACTTTGTTCTTTTTGCTATAATAAATAACCCCTTTTTTTTTTTAAAAAAGCACATTTTTTCTAAGTTTAGGCCGATATGTATTCTTCTACATATTTTTCGTTATAAAAATCGCAATACGCGTATATTGATTGGTTTGCACATAAGTTATAGCGTCTACAAAATAGGGGATAGATTTATAGCATTTTTATTAATATTATTTTTTTGTGATCTGTGATTTTTATCGGGACTGCGACATTATGGCGGGCACATCGGACAATTTTGACACATTTTAGGGACCACTGGCATTTATACAGCGATCAGTGCTATAAAAATGCACTGATTACTGTAAAAATGTCACTGGCAGTGAAGGGCTTAACACTAGAGGGTGAACAAGGGGTTAACTGTTTTCCCTGCTACTGAAGGGGGGATGGGACTTGCTAGGGGAAGAGATAGATCAGTGGTTTTTTTTTTTATGAACACACGAACTGTCTCTTCTCCCCTCAGCGATCCGGGATCTCTGTGTTTACACAAGCGATCGCGGGAGCATGGCGGTCATCGCGTCCACCAGGCACTTGCATCGGCTCTGGGGGTGAGCAGCGGGCGCGCACGCGTGCCCCCCTTAGTGGCCACAATTGGAAGCGACGTAACATGACGGCGATTCCCGCAGCAGAGCCATGTTGCCTCAGTACAACTGCGACGGGTGGTCAGCAAGAGGTTAAGGCACTGGCTGGAAAATCTCCTCAGTGTAAAAGGGCCCTTAGAAAAACATTACTCACCTGCTCAGCAGATCCAGCGTTGTCCTGTTGAGATCAGCTGATCGGGTGCAGTAAACGTGTGGGGATCTTCCCAAAGTAAACTTACAAACTACAAGATCAATCAGATTTAGAGAAGTAGGTTGGAAATGATTGAAATACAATGTGGAGATGACCACAGATAACACTATAAAGTAATTATACCTAACATGGGACATAAACTAACACTTTGCATTTCCTCAGTGAATTAAAGCATTCTCAAACTGGACAAGGTGGAATGATGGGGCGGTGACATCATGATCTCCACCTCATCCAATCAGAGAACACTTTGCATTAATTCAGAAAATGCAAAGTGTTCTCTGAATGGCGCTCGTGCCAAGCGAGTGACCTCCTGGGTTCATAATGCAGCAGGGGAGCAAAGGACTCACAAGCAAGTGAAGATCACTGGAGTAGCGGTGTCTATACAGTGATTTCCAGCTTCTGGGAGGATCAGTTAGGTATGGTATATACATTATTACATTGGTCCAGGCTGGATAAATGTAACCATGTGGAAATTGTCACACTTGAAATTTAGTGGATACAGTATATCAGTGTACAGTAAAAAACTTTTAGGGGTGATTCACAGCAGAATTTATTCCTATGTTCCCCTGCAGTGCGATTTTCTGCCCATTCACTTGAAATCGCACGAAAAGTAATGCACGCACAACTTTTGAAAAATGCATGGTACTGGTTCACACTTTGGGCCCAATTTGGACATTTTCACTTAGGGGTATACTCACTTTTTTGCCAGCAGTTTAGACATTAATGGCTGTATGTTGAGTTATTTTGAGGGGACAGCAAATTTACACTGTTATACAAGCTGTACACTCACTACTCTACATTGTAGCAAAGTGTCATTTCTTCAGTGTTGTCACATGAAAAGATAGAATAAAATATTTACAAAAATGTGAGGGGTGTACTCTCTTTTGTGAGATACTGTATGAGGGAACCCACCATCCATTATACAGGAGACATTGGGATGGGATATATGAGGGAACCCTCCATCCATTATACAGGAGACATTGGGATGGGATCTATGAGGGAACCCTCCATCCATTATACAGGAGACAGGGGGATGGGATATATGAGGGAACCCTCCATCCATTATACAGGAGACATTGGGATGGGATCTATGAGGGAACCCTCCATCCATTATACAGGAGACATTGGGATGGGATCTATGAGGGAACCCTCAATCCATTATACAGGAGACATTGGGATGGGATCTATGAGGGAACCCTCCATCCATTATACAGGAGACATTGGGGTGGGATCTATGAGGGAACCCTCCATCCATTATACAGGAGACAGGGGGATGGGATCTATGAGGGAACCCTCCATCCATTATACAGGAGACATTGGGATGGGATATATGAGGGAACCCTCCATCCATTATACAGGAGACAGGGGGATGGGATCTATGAGGGAACCCTCCATCCATTATACAGGAGACATTGGGATGGGATATATGAGGGAACCCTCCATCCATTATACAGGAGACAGGGGGATGGGATATATGAGGGAACCCTCCATCCATTATACAGGAGACAGGGGGATGGGATATATGAGGGTACCCTCCATCCATTATACAGGAGACAGGGGGATGGGATATATGAGGGAACCCTCCATCCATTATACAGGAGACAGGGGGATGGGATATATGAGGGAACCCTCCATCCATTATACAGGAGACAGGGGGATGGGATATATGAGGGAACCCTCCATCCATTATACAGGAGACAGGGGGATGGGATCTATGAGGGAACCCTCCATCCATTATACAGGAGACAGGGGGATGGGATCTATGAGGGTACCCTCCATCCATTATACAGGAGACAGGGGGATGGGATATATGAGGGAACCCTCCATCCATTATACAGGAGACAGGGGGATGGGATATATGAGGGAACCCTCCATCCATTATACAGGAGACAGGGGGATGGGATATATGAGGGAACCCTCCATCCATTATACAGGAGACATTGGGGTGTGATATATGGAGGGTTCCCTCATAGATCCCATCCCCCTGTCTCCTGTATAATGGATGGAGGGTTCCCTCATAGATCCCATCCCCCTGTCTCCTGTATAATGGATGGCGGGACATCACTATCCATAGCACGCCTTGTGCTCCCTCATGGTGAGCAGAGTGTCATCACATGGGGTGGGATTAGCAGGGATGAAGTCACATGGAGTGTGTCAGGTAGTGGATGGGATCCCCTCCCTCCTACAATCACATCTCTACTACACACCACCGCCCACCATTAACCCGTGCCCTCCCGGGGGCCGAGCTGTCACCACACTCCCCTCCTCCTCATGGCACGGCGGCTGTAGGAAATGAGGGATCCTGGGCGCTGTGCCCGTTCTACCACCTGTCTCTTCAATGCCCAGAGCTGCCGCCCGATCCTCATCCTCCTCCGCAACACTGAGGAGCAAACCGCAACCCCGCAATCTCACCGAGCTGGTGGTCATCGGGTGAGTGCGGCATGGGGTGGGCACAGGGGGAGGGGGTCTGTGTGCTGAGACTCTGCCTGCTGCCAGCGCCGCATGGATGTATGAGTGCATAATGCGGGCATGGCATACAGAGAGATACATCCATGGTACAGGCATGGCATACAGAGATTAGTACACCCATAATGCCGGCATGGCATACAAATATTAGTATATCCATAGTGTGGGCATGGCATACAGAGATTAGAACATCCATAATGTGGACATAGCATACAGAGATGAGTATATCCATAGTGTGGGCATGGTATACAAAGATTAGCATATCCATGGTACAGTACAGGCATGGCATACAAAGATTAGTATATCCATAATGTGGGCACAGAATACAGAGATTAATACATCCATAGTGCGGGCATGATATACAAAGTTTAGTATATCCATAGTGTGGGCATGGTATACAAAGATTAGCATATCCATGGTACAGTACAGGCATGGCATACAAAGATTAGTATATCCATAATGTGGGCACAGAATACAGAGATTAATACATCCATAGTGCGGGCATGATATACAAAGTTTAGTATATCCATAGTGTGGGCATGGTATACAAAGATTAGCATATCCATGGTACAGTACAGGCATGGCATACAAAGATTAGTATATCCATAATGTGGGCACAGAATACAGAGATTAATACATCCATAGTGCGGGCATGATATACAAAGTTTAGTATATCCATAGTGTGGGCATGGCATACAAAGATTAGTACATCCATGGTACAGGCATGGCATACAGAGATTAGTATATCCATAATGCGGGCATGGCATACAAAGATTAGCATACAAAGATTAGCATATCCATAGTGTGGGCATGGCATACAGAGATTAATACATCCATAGTGCGGGCATGGCATACAAAGATTAGTATAACCATAGTGTGGGATGGTATACAAAGATTAGTACATGGATGCCATGCCTATACCATGGATATACTAATCTTTGTATGCCATGCCAACACTATGGATGTACTAATCTTTGTATGCCATGCCCGCACTATGGATGTACTAATCTATGTATGCCACGCACACACTATGGATGTACTAATCTATGTATGCCATGCCCACATTATGGATATACTAATCTCTGTATGCCATACCCGCATTATGGATATACTAATCTTTGTATACCATGCCCGCACTATGGATGTACTAAAGATTATATATCCATAATGCGGGCATGGCATACAAAGATTAGTACATCCATGGTACAGGCATGGCATACAGAGATTAGTATATGCATAATGCGGGCATGGCATACAAAGATTAGTACATTCATAGTGTTGGCATGGCATACAAAGATTAGTACATTCATAGTGTTGGCATGGCATACAAAGATTAGTATATCCATGGTATAGGCATGGCATACAAAGATTAGTATATGCATAATGCGAGCATAGCATACAAAGATTAGTACATCCATAGTGTGGCATGGCATACAGAGATTAGTATATCCATATTGTGGGCATGGCATACAGAGATTAGTATATCCATATTGTGGGCATGGCATACAGAGATTAGTATATCCATAGTGTGGGCATGGCATACAGAGATTAGTATATTAGTACAAAAAGTTTAAACCATTTGTTGGAAACCAGAAATACTAAAACTATAAAAATGGCACGTCTTACCAAAAGTGTTTAGTTTTTAAAAAAGACATTTTCGGGAATCACCTACACATTCTAGTACCTACCAAGATTGTCCAACCAACAATGTTAATTTTTACGTCAAATTCCGATTTAGGTAGTGTTTCTAAACCCACAACAGTAAAATCAGTCTGTACAGTAAAGCATGCATGTTATACTTACTGTGGAACCTAAGGGGTTAATCCTGCGCATTGTGTAAAAAGGCTGTTTGATCCTCCCCACCTTCCACAGTGCCCAATCATCTCCTGATAGTACAGAGCCTTGGGGACAACACTAGATATGCTCAATTTGGTGTGTATTGCTAGAGTTTTTTTCTTTTTCTTGGGAGGGTGCATGTGATTGGCACTGGGCCAATCAGCACTGTCCAGGGTCAGGGGTCCTGCAGCCTCATAGGACAGTCAAAGTAGAATGAAAACTCCTCCTACAGGCTTTAACCAGACACTGATAGAAGGCACACGACTTAGTATGTTGCTGATGAGAAAAGATATTTAGCAGTTTATATTTACTAAAATAATTGCATTTCCATGTTCTGTGGTAGAACAGATAAAGTAAATGCAGGTCCTTGGGTTCAGTAAGACTTTAACCACTTGCCTACTGGGCACTTAAACCCCCCCTCGTGACCAGACCAATTTTCAGCTTTCGGTGCTCTCACACTTTGAATGACAATTACTCAGTCATGTAATACTGTACCCAAATGAATTATTTGTCCTTTTTTCATACAAATAGAGCTTTCTTTTGGTGGTATTTGATCACCTCTGAGTTTTTTTATTTTATGCGCTATAAATTAAAAAAGATTTTTCTTTGTTTCTGTGATAAAATTTTGCAAATTATTAATTTTTCTTCATAAATGTTGGTCACAATTTGTACTGCTACATATCTGTGGTAAAAATAACCCAAATTAGTGGATATTATTTGGTCTGTGTGAAAGTTAGAGTACAAAAACTCTGGGGTAAATCATAAAAAATTGATCACACCTGATGTACTGGCGGCCTCATCTCATTTCTTGTGACCCGAACAAGTCAGGAAAGTACAAATACCCCCCAAATGACCCCTATTTAAAAGTAGACATTCCAAAGTGTTTAGTAAGATGCATGGTGAGGTTTTTGATGATGTCATTATTTCCCACAATTCTTTGCAAAATGAAGATTTTTTTCCCCCACAAAATAGTCACTGTAATATGTTATTCCTCTCACTTGGCATGTGTATACCACAAATGACACCCCAAAATACATTCTGCTACTCCTCCTGAGTATTGTGATACCACATGTTTGGGACTTTTTCACAGCCTAGCCACATAGAGAGGCCCAACATGCAGGGAGCACCATCAGGTGTTCTAGGAGCTTAAATTACACATCTAACTTGTTGATTACCTATTACACTTTTGAAGGCCCTGGAGCACCAGGACAATGATACGTGGCACTGATGGCACGTGACACTGATGACAGATGGCACTAATACGTGGCACTGATATACGTGACACTGATGACAGATGGCACTAATATGTGGCACTGATGACACGTGACACTGATGTGACACTGATGACAGATGGCACTAATACATGGCACTGATGACAGATGGCACTAATACGTGGCACTAATGACATATGGCACTAATACGTGGCACTGATGACATGTGACACTGATGTGGCACTGATGACAGATGGCACTGATACGTGGCACTGATGACACGTGACACTGACAAAAGATGACGGGTGGCACTGATGACAGATGCCACTAATACGTGGCACTGATGATACGTGACACTGATGTGGCACTGATGACAGATGCACTGATAACGTGGCACTGATGACACGTGACACTGATAACAAATGGCACGTGACACTGACAGGTGGCACTGATGACAGATGGCACTGATACGTGGCACTGATGGCACGTGACACTGATGTGACACTGATGACAGATGGCACTAATACGTGGCACTGATGACACGTGACACTGATGACAGATGGCACTAATATGTGGCACTGATGACACGTGACACCGATGTGGCACTGATGACATATGGCACTATTACATGGCACTGATGACAGATGGCACTAATACGTGGCACTGATGACACGTGACACTGATGTGGCACTGATGACAGATGGCATTGATACGTGGCACTGATGACACGTGACTCTGATAACAGATGGCACGTGACACTGACAGGTGGCACTGATGACAGATGGCACGGATACGTGTACTGATGACACGTGACACTGATGTGGCACTGATGACAGATGGCACTGATATTTGGCACTGATGACATGTGACACTGTTAACAGATGGCACGTGACACTGACAGGTGGCATTGATGACAGAAGGCACTGATACGTAGCACTGATGGCACGTGACACTGATGTGACACTGATGACAGATGGCACTAATACGTGGCACTGATGACACGTGACACTGATGACAGATGGCACTAATACATGGCACTGATAACAGGTGGCACTGATGACAGATGGCACTAATACGTGGCACTAATGACAGATGGCACTAATACGTGGCACTGATGACATGTGACACTGTGGCACTGATGACAGATGGCACTGATACGTGGCACTGATGACAGATGGCACTGATACGTGGCACTGATGACACGTGACACTTATAACAGATGGAACGTGGCACTGATGACAGATGACACTGATACGTGACACTGATGACATGTGACACAGATAACAGATGGCACGTGACACTGACAGGTGGCACTGGGGACAGGTGGCACTGGAGACAGGTGGCATTGGGGACAGATGGCACTGATAGGTGGCACTGGGGACAGTTAGCACTGATAGGTGGCACTGGGGACAGATGGCACTGACAGGTGGCACTGGGGACAGGTGGGCATGTGTGTTTGTGTATGTGGCACTGTGTTAGTGTTCACTCACGTTTCACTGACGCTGCAGCTGCAGGTCACTCTCTCTCCTCACACGCGGTCTCTGTGTGAGGAGGAAGAGCCAGCAATGAGAGGTGATCTCATATGTTTACATACGTGGATCATCTCTCATTGGACACTCCCATCGAGTGCTAAATGGCCGCTGTGATTGGCCATTTAGCATGATCTGTGATTGGCTGTGTCCAAGGGACACAGCCAACACAGATTTTCTCCGATGCGCACCTGCGGCGGCGCGCAGGGAGGAAGTAAACAGGAGGACATCCAGGGACGCCGCGCTGTAGCCGTCTTTCGGCTATAGCGCGGGCGCGAAGTGATTAAGTATTTTGACTAAAATGCAATTTTAGTTTTAGTTGTATTTTAGTCATCTGAATTGTTTTAGTCTTAGTCGTATTTTAGTTGACTAAAATCCGATGGATTTAGTTAAATTGTAATGCATTTTTAAGCATTCCTCTAGAATTTCTAAACTCATTATATACTCCTGGAGTAAAAATCGAATAACATGGCATTATTTATGGTATTAAGATTTGAACATGCACTACATACATGTGATATTGTTGTGATATATAACCAGTGTTAATTTTGACGTCAAATTGCGATTTATTTTTAGTCATAGTCTTTTTACTAAAAATAAAGTTAATTTGATCAAGGTGGTTATGTGTATTGTCCTAGACTCAGGTTTCCCATCTAAATTTTTTACATTTTAGGCCTCATGCACACTGGATGTTTTTAACGTGGCTGTAAGGAGCGCTTGGCATTTTTTTTCTGCCCTAAACTCCCCTGCATATTAGCCAGGTGCCCAAGTCTAGTATTGTCCATGCTGGGACTGGGAGTAAACTTTGCTCTCATGTCATTTTTCTTCTTTTGCAAATAAAAGTGATCCCAAACGAAAAAGGTTTGAGTCAAAGGGTAACTCCACCTTTGTGGGAAAAAAATAATAATTTGCAAATAAAAAAAACATATAGCATATACAATTGTGACACAAGTCATATTGTAATTGAAGGTTATTAAAAATACTTTTCCTTTTCAATCTGCAGTGCTGTCATTTTCTGTAAAATGCAATGCAATACGGTAACCTGGAGATGTTCTGTACACAGAATGTGTACAGGATGCCCCCCAGAAACATAATTTCTTGCTTGTGTGATTGACTCACTGATTTTCCCAGAAGTCTGCACTAAAATACAAGTCAGATTTTGAGCATCCTCTGCAACATAAATGTCATTTTTGGTGAGATACGCTCAAAGGGAAATCATGTCTAAGTTGGTGCGACATACGCTCCGACTTTGGGAGCACATGTCGCATGGCGTGTACAAATCAATAGTTCCCTATGAGAGCCATCTTAACTGGTCCGACACAAGTCGGTCCAACTTTAGAAAAGGTTCCTGCACTACTTTGGTCTGACTTTGGTCCGTTTTCAGCCCATTCAAAATCATTGACGTCAGATCCTTGTCCTATCCATCCGACTTGTGGCATCCGACATGGTGATTACAGCAGCAGGAAAAGGAATTTATGTCACATTGGGATTGTTTTGATTGGTCAAAGGACAAGTCGTACTATCTCAAAATCGGAGCAAAATGGTATCCTGTTCATTTAAGTCAGATGGAAGTAGGACCGAAGTAGAACTGATGTAGGACCAGGGCAAAGTAGGAATGGCAGTCGTACAACAGTGACAGTCATGTCGTACCAGTGTGAAACTGGACTAAAGGGATGCAGACCTTGCAAATTTGCTCATTAGAGCCCTGCAGGTGCAGCAGCTGATTGATAATTATAAAAACACTGCTATACAGATTCACTCAGAACATGGACACAGAGAAACAAACAGCTATTCCTTCTGAATAACAAAAGGTAGGAATCTGCAACTAAGTTTGTTAAAATCCTTGCATTGTACATAGATTACCCATAGGGAATGTTTGTTTTCCATAAAAAGTGGAGTTACTCTTACTCTTGGCATATAATAATTAGTAAAAAAAAAAAAAAAATGCAGCATTTGTTCTACAATAAGTACTGTATATATTGTACATATAATATAAAGATAATAAACAAGAGAACAAAAGTCCAAATAAGTGTATATAAAAAAACATATGCAGTGCTCCACGTGCACATATAAATTCCTTCACCGTGTAGTATCTCCAATGTGATGTGCCTCCACCAATAGAAACAGTGCACACTCACCAGACTGAATTGCTGTCTAAATGATAGGACAGCATTATGTGTTTATATCATTTGTCACTTGTCCAGGGACTGATTTCTTCATTCAAATAATATCCAGCCAGGATCATAAGAATATTCAGCTCATTCAGATCATATATAAAAACTCTGTCTCAATGATGTTCACATCCAGCCTGAATCACCAGCCATGCAAAAATATTGACCATAGTGTAGTTTTTATTGTTCAAAAACATTCACAAAATAAAACAGTAAACAATAAAAAGTAAATATAAATGTCAAATGGAATAAAACTTACATTCACAGCTGCCACAAAAGAGCAAAGTGGCAGCGGGACCTCAGACAAATATCTTTAATCACTGAGTGATACATACAGTATCTCACAAAAGTGAGTACACCCCGCACATTTTTGTAAATATATTATTATATCTTTTCATGTGACAACACTGAAGAAATGACACTTTGCTACAATGTAAAGTAGTGAGTGTACAGCTTGTATAACAGTGTAAATTTGCTGTCCCCTCAAAATAACTCAACACATTTATGTCTAAACCGCTGGCAACAAAAGTGAGTACACCCCTAAGTGAAAATGTCCAAATTTGACCCAAAGTGTTAATATTTTGTGTGGCCACCATTATTGTCCAGCACTGCCCTCTTGGGCATGGACTCCACCAGAGCTTCACAGGTTGCCACTGGAGTCCTCTTCCACTCCTCCATGACGACATCACTGAGCTGGTGGATGTTAGAGACCTTTCGCTCCTCCACCTTCCGTTTGAGGATGCCCCACAGATATAGTCTTGGCCACCGTGGTGCAGCTTAGTTTCAGGGTCTTGGCAATCTTCTTATAGCCTAGGCCATCTTTATGTAGAGCAACAATTCTTTTTTTCAGCTTCTCAGAGAGTGCTTTGCCATGAGGTGCCATGTTGAACTTCCTGTGACCAGTATGAGAGAGTGAGAGCGATAACACCAAATTTAACACAGTGTAGAATAGAATAAAGAATCCACCCTTAGGCCAAGAGGAAAATAGGTGTGCAGCCTACCTTGCTAGGTCCCCAATAGGGGACTAGAATAATAATACGTACAAAATAGGGGTAAAATGGCGCTACCTATATACTGAAAGACGACAGACCCAGATTGCTTGTTAGGTGATGTGTGCCTCTAATGTGACTATTAAATGTGCATATACTAATAGTGCAAATCCTTGTTATAATAGCTAATTAGTATAAGTAGTGATATTATAAAACAATATAATGATAAAAAAGTGATTCAGAGAACGTGATACTCCAATATCTTAGATACAGGTATTAAAATACAAATACCTGTATCTATGATTATGTTTTATTGTCCGCCTCAGAAGACATTTGACAACGAAACGTGCGTAAGGTGGAGTCACACACTGATGTCAATTCTGGGTGTGATAGCGGTTCAGTGAGTCTGTGGAACGCAGCTGGAACGCACGCTGCAAGCGGGATATACCACGGCTCTGAAGTTATCATTTTTACCCGTAGTTGTAGAGCTTTTGAAGAGTTTCCATTGCATGGAATATTTGTTTTTATTTTTTTATTTTTTCTTACTGTTTTAATTTTGAAATAAAACCATTTCCCAAATTTGATCACTACACTATGGGAGCCCATATCATTTTTTTCATGAAAATTTTACCTGTACTGGATATCGGAGAAAAAAATAGGAGAGGAGTCTAGCTGGCTGATCTGCCCCTAGAGAGATTATCTGCACACTCAGTTCGATCTAGATGCGAGATATCCCTGGGAGGTCCATAGGAGCTGGACACTGGATGGAAAGGTTGGAGAGGAACCTGGCTGCATGATCCAACTCTGGAAATATCATCTGTACATCAAGCCTGTCCTCTATGCGAGATACCCCTGTAGGGGTTATTGGAGCTGGTGAGTGGGGACCCAACAGGGGGAGCACCAAAAGTCACCTGGATTTTTCCTGTGTTTACAGTCACCATGCACTTAAAAGACTTTGGGGGTTATTTATGAAAGTCAAATCCACTTTGCACTACAAGTGCACTTGGAAGTGCAGTCACTGTAGATCTGAGGTGGACATGCAAGGAAAATAAAAAACAGCATTTTAGCTTGCACATGATTGGATGATAAAATCAGCAGAGCTTCCCCTCATTTCAGATCTACCCCTCAGATCTACAGCGACTGCACTTCCAAGTGCACTTGTAGTGCAAAGTGGATTTGCCTTTCGTAAATAACCCCCTTTGATTTGATTGATTTCTTGATGCATATTTTTTGGATTTAGCACTAGTAATTTAACTTTTTGGACTCGTTTTTTATTATTTATTATTTTTTATACACATTGGGACTGGCCTTTTCTTATTTCTATTTTTATTTCTATTTGTATTTTAATACCTGTATCTATGATATTGGAGTATCACGTTCTCGGAATCCCTTTTTTTCATTATATCTTTTTATAATATCGCTACTTATACTAATTACCTATTTTAACAAGGATTTGCACTATTGGTATATGCACATTTAATAGTCACATTAGAGATACATCACCGAACAAGTGATCTGGGTCTGTCGCCTTTCAATATAAAGGTAGCGCCATTTTACTCCTATTTTGTACTTACCAAATTTAACACACCTACTCCCCATTTACACCTGAGACCTTGTAACACTAACGAGTCACATGACACCGGGGAAGGAAAATGGCTAATTGGGCCCAATTTGGACATTTTCACTTAGGGGTGTACTCACTTTTGTTGCAAGTGGTTTAGACATTAATGGCTGTGTGTTGTTATTTTGAGGGGACAGCAAATTTACACTGTTATACAAGCTGTACACTCACTACTTTACATTGTAGCAAAGTGTCATTTCTTCAGTGTTGTCACATGAAAAGATATAATAAAATATTTACAAATATGTGAGGGGTGTACTCACTTTTGTGAGATACTGTATAGATGCCGCTAATGTAAAACTTACATGCACATCTGCCACATGAGAGCACAGTTGTGGCGGGACATCAGGCAGATAACCTCTCTCGCTCTGAGCTCTAATCGCACTGCATTGCACCAAAAAAGTGCAGGTACCTTTACTATTGGAGCCGCAATGCAACCGCATTGCATGGTCGTTTTGTACCATGTGATCCGGTGTGGGCAAACCACACTGCGTTTCCGATCCCTTTGGGGTGTTGTTAACATTTCATTGACACCCACAGCGTTAATGACAGCATTATCACTAGAACAGGAAGTGAGCAAAAACCCAACTCCGCATTGCTGTTTGATCTAATTGGGTTTGACATGCCCTCTTTTAAGATATAAGAAGTAAGTGGATTATAAATCTCACTATCTGCCACCCAAGACTAAAATATGATTTTTAATATCTCTGCGTTTGGCCCTTTACATTTACATTTATTTATCTCCTAAACTGTTATTTAACTAGGACAGACACACATGTAGATGCAGGATATTTAACTTCAGATTAAAAGATCTCTGAAAGGTGTGGCACTAAAAGCTGATTAAATGATTATACCAACCAACATACTTATCATAGGCGCTCATGAATTTTACATCACTAAGGAATATTGCATTTCATCCTCAAGGCGTTATTTAATACGACTTTTTATTGTACTGCTCAAACACGAACATCTGGGCAATTTAAGTCCTTTCAGTTGTCACCTTTGATGGTTTGAGGTTGTTCATTCTTTCTTAATTAATTGCTTAATATAAACTTCATCTATTATTGAAGCTTTCAGAGAGTCTGAAAGCAATAATGATGTTCAGCCACAACACAAAACGCCTCTTTCTTTCTGTAAGTAACTCTTCACTGAACTAGCTCATCTCATTGCACACTTATGAACAATATGAAATGGAAGGTTTATAGAGAGTGACATATTATACATATCTGACTCAATATAATTTAATTTAGTAAGTGTATTTCGTAAGTGTACTTACAACATCAGATTGTACTGAGTCAGGTATGCATAGCTCCCAACTGTCCCTGATTTCAAGGGACTGTCCCTGATTTGGAACATAGTCACTCTGTTCCTCTTTCCTCCTCATTTGTCCCTCATTTTGGTCTGATCTATATAGTTATATATAAAATGCACATTTTATCTTTCAAAAAATGTTTCCCAGTTCTAAACCTTTCATCCAGTTTCTAAGTTGCTGCATTTGTAAATTTAAAGGGGTTATAAACCCTAATGTTTTTTCACCTTAATGCTGTCAGAAACCATGAATCAGACTGAGACAGAAGTACAGTTAAATCATGCTTGTTTAATAATAATAAAAAAAGGTAAACAGAGTAAACGTAGTCAAAACATAGTCAGAGTTCAGGAAGCGGAACGGATAGTTAGACAAGCCAAAATGTCAGGGAGCCAGAGATGAGCGTAGTAGAACAGCAAGCAAGATCTGGAGCCAGAAGGAATGTCAGTCAAGCAAGTCTTTAACAGGAACACAGGAGAGCGTCTCTAGAGATGTGACCAAGGCGCAGGCAGAGATCATCTGGACTGGACGTCTTAAGTAGGGAGGACTGACAAGCAGGATATCATCAACAAGTGAGTCACTGTGGAGAGATAGGAGCTGGCAGTTTGCCGACAGCTGAGCGGCCAGCTTTGAGAAGGAATGGCTGAGCCCAGCCCTGACAAATGCATCCTATGCATTAAGGTGAAAAAACATCTGACACTGACCAGTCCCCCTGTTTTACCCACCTGAGCCCATTCGTTCCCACGGCGGAGAAGCACTCTACCTATCTGTCCATTGTCTCGGCTCTTGATTGGATAGATTGGTAGCAGCGCAGCCATTGGCTCCCGCTGCTGTCAGTCAAATCCAATGACGCTGATGCCGGGGGGTTCCCTACTGCAAATGTGCGAAACACACCGCTTTCTAATTGGCCGGCCGGCGGGGGAAGGAGGGGGGGGCTGGACTTCGGGGAGATTGGGCCACGGCCTGTCTCCCGGGAGTGAGGAAGGGGACCTGTCATAAACCAGTCCTAATTCCCCCCTGCAAGGTGCCAAATGTGGGGGGAGGGGGGGAAGGAAGCATATAAGCGAAAGTTCCACTTTTGGGTGGAACTCTGCTTTAAAGACAGAACATTTTTCTGACACTTGTTAGGATCTTAGAATCTCCAAACATTATATATATATATATATATATATATATATATATATATATATATATATATATATATATATACATATATATATATATATATATTATTATTATTATACAGTATTTATATAGCTATATATATATATATATATATATATATATATATATATATATATATATATATATTAGCGGAACCCTAGAGAAAAAAATGGTGGTTGTGGCAATATTTTATGTCACACTGAATTTGCGCAGCGGTCTATCAAACACAATTTTTTGGGGAAAAATATACTTTAATAAATAAAAAAATGTAAACAGTAAAGTTAGCCCAATTTTTTTGCATAATGTGAAAGATGATGTTACGCAGTGAGAATCACGAGAAAATCGTGATCTTTATTCTAAGCAAAAAAAATTGTGATTTTTCATTTTAGCCAGAATCGTGCAGCTCTAGTGGAGATGTACCTGAACTGCATGGGAGAAGTCAAAGATCACTGCAAGTCAGTGTCGCCCCTTCACATCGGATTTAAACCTGTAATTGTCTACTACTGTGTCGCAATCATGTGCATTGCACGGTAATCATGGGTTTAAAGGGGTTGTAAAGGTACATGTTTTTTCACCTTACTGCATTCTGTGCAGTAAGGTGAAAAAACATCCGACGATTAGCGGCCCCCCAGCCCCCCCATTTACTTAACTAAGCCCTCGAAAGTCCCACATCATGAATGTGCTGGCTTCTCAACCGGGCTTCTCGGCTCATTCATTGGATGATTCAAATCAATGACGCGGCACGCTGGGGGGCTGGGTCGAGTGATACAACCCCTTTAAATCAGGTTATGAGGAGGCACCTCCTCACCACCTGTCAAACACACGTGGTTCGCTTTTTTGAAAGGAGCATCAGTGCCTGCTGTACTTGCGAATGAGACGCTTTCAGAAAGTACATCAAGACTGCAGGATATAATAGAAGTCTATGGCTAAATGCAGCAAACCTTCAGAAAATCTGCAGGAATACTGCACTCGCTGTGTGGGTAAACCACAGCGCATCAGTGTGAAAGCAGCCCTATACTATTATGCTCAGTGTATTGCTCCACATTGACCTGAAGATCTCTTCTTTCCTGCTGCTGGCACCACTCTGGAAATGGCTAGCCGGAATAAGAGGTGGAGTGCAGTTAATATACATGGGACAGGAGCAAGGACTACAGAGGAGGCATCAGCTTATGCGGCTCTTGCTTCCTACTACAGCTCCAACTTTACAAATAGTCCCTCTGTATTGCACTCTGTTTGATGCTCTCGGATGATGGGTCAGCAAGCCCAGACCGCGATCTACCAGTCAGCTGTCCGTGATCTACTGGTTGCTGACAATTAAGCATTAGATAAGTCTGCAGTTTATTCTTATTAGAAACCCTAAAACCTCGTTCTCACTCATAAACTAAATCTAGAAAATCAACCCTACAAACATAGGTGGAAAGAAAGAAAAGGTGGGATTACGGGAATTTGTAGTATATAGCATCTGAATTGGGTGAAGTAGCATAAGCATTAACAATAACCTAGGTTTGCAGCAGGTTTCGGGGCGTGAGGACTGTAAGTCTGAGTTGCTATATGCTCACCCAGCCTGGTATGTAGAATGTGTACAATTGTCCAATACAAATACAAAGCCCGCCTGACAAGATGGTGGGAGAAGGAAGGGAGAGAGAAAAAAAAAGAAAAAGGGGGGGAGAGGTTAGGGAAAAGGGTAAGAGAGAAAGAAAAGTAATCAAGGGAGAAAGGGCAGGTATTATGGGGTTAAAGTACGATTGGGGGGATCAGATGTATTAAGTTGTAGTGAAAAAAGGTGGAGGAGGGGTATGAAGAGTTACCATCCACCCCTCCCAGGCCATATGGTAGAAGCAACCATGGGTGAACCAGAGCTTGTGTATATTCTGCTGTTTCCACAAAATGGAGCCAACATGCCCAAGTTTTCATGAACTCTGCAGGTGTCTCCCGTGCTTGATGGACAAGTTCCTTAATTTCAATGATTTTTCCCATGTGTCGGAGGGGGCAACAGGTTTTTAATATAGAAATGCTCCTATCTTTTCCTGCTGATGGATGTTGTCATTAGGTAAATCCGTGTGCATAAATTAGTGACAAAGGAAAAGGGACGTAGTGACCAATGCTACCTTTTTTTTACATTGTAGATGAGCAAGTATTACTTACTGGAGGCCTTTAAAATATAATTTTTGCCTCATGTTTAAAAAAAAAAGTAAAAACTTTTTTTGGATAGAATGTAAAAGGTTTTGAACTTGGGATGAGCTTGGGTCCAGACTCAACCCATGTTTAGCCAAACCCGGGAGAAAGACATTAGATTCATTTCAGTCAGTTGCATTCCTCACTCCGTAGCTGCACGTACACAAAGGGGTGGGAATGCTTGTGACATAATTGACCTAATATGGCCATATGACCAAGTTAGGTCAATGACAATGTGGCTATGGCCATGTGGCAATGTTAGATTAATGATGTCCTGAGCATCCCCACACTTTGGTGTACATGCAGAGGCAGGATGGGGAATGCTTCAGCCACAGCTTATTGGGCCGACACTGAAGACTTCCTTCTAGGTTCTGCTGAACATGAGTTCAGGCCAAATCCAAGGCCATGTTTAGTTAGAACCTTGTCTGGTATTTAGTATCTTCTGTGTCCTTGCTAGGGGGGTTTTCTCTCACTACTGGACTGTTGTCTCTGGTGCAGAATGTAATGAGAAATCCAAAATATTTGTGTTGTCATAGGATCAGAATATAAGGGGAAATCATTCAATCTGTAAAGCTCTTCTGGTGACAACTGTATAATAGAGTATATCCCATCGTAAGATCTGCTCTTACTGCTGTTTCTCTGGAGCAGGGAAACCTTTTGGAAAAGGGATTCTAACCATTCTTTTCTCTATCAAAAAAAAATTATACCCACCTTTTCCAAAGTCTTTAGGATGGTAATCTGAAGCCACAGAGTCCTCTTATTTACCTCCTTTCCAGGCTGAGGCATATCAGTGCTGATGTGATGATCTCATGATGTCAGTTCCATTCTCTGCAACAGTACCCTGTAAATGAAGGGTGCCATGGTAAAGCCCCCTAGGGGGTGGGCCTGTGACACCCTGCATTCAGTCTTACAGGTTGAGTGATGCTGGTGGGACATTAAGGTGAATATGACAGCTTAAACATTTTTTTTTTTGACACATGGGCTGGGGGGCATTTTTCAAAATTCAAAATTTAGCCCAGAGCTGGACTGGATGACAATGTTATATCTCTTATTATACCTCCTGCACTGGCTTCAGCCTACATCAGTTGCAGCAGTTTTGCAGACCTCTTCAGGTTCAGCATACTGTACAAGCACAGAGTTGCTTTAGAAGTCCTAATAGAAATGCTGTTTCCCTTCTGGCTTCCAGCTAAAACATTTCTCCATTGTTATCAATTACATATAATACCGCTCCCATATAAATATGTATTTAAAAATCTTAAATAATTCAATTATAAATAAAATCAAGTTTTTTTTTTCAATACATTAACAGATTGATAATTTTATTCACATCACGTGTACCTTTTTTCTGAGCATCCTGGAAACCCAATGGATGTACATATTTTGCCATAAGTAGATTTGGTGCCAGGAGTTTGCACATCTAAAGGGATGTCAGGAATGCCTTTTCCTAAGCTTTACCTGCAGAAAATTTGAATTGTCAGAACCGCTGAGGTCTCTTGCATGCTTAAAAGAGAAGTATGGGTTTCCTTTTTTTCCTCCGTCATACCTACCTAGGTGGATGCAGCATCGGTTCGATGCTGCATCTGTCCCCCGACGCCTCTGCACTGAAAACCGAGCCATCAAACACTACCGATCGCTTGGTTTTCACAGCTCCATGAGCAGAGAGCTGTAGACTGTCAGTCACAGCTCTCTGCTCATCTCCTTCTGTGCTCATTAAAGCGCTGAGCTGTGGAGGGGGCGGGGAGCGGCCACCTCAGGCTCGCTGAGAGACTGCTGAGACAGATATCAGTCCAGGCACCTGGGGGATCCAGACTCCCATTGTCGGGATGACATGGTGCCTGGACCAACATCCGTGACGTCAGCAGAGAGCGGACTTCAGCCCGCTCTCTGCTAAAAATGGGTCACAGGTGTGCAAAACAAATTGCACTCCTGTGATCCATAGGAGAAGCCCAGCTAATCAAGCTTTGGCTGGATTTCTCCTTTAAGTACAAATAAGGTAATATCTGTGAGGGATGAGCTGATGAAAAAAGTTAAGTTCAGTTTTTTGGTGGAGGTATGGGATTCCCTGAAGAGCTAACTTTTCAGGGACCACCTAAAGGTGGACAGAGTAGGAGATAGCCAGATAGATTGGAGTGGAGAGTTCCAGGGGAAGGGAGAGGCACTCTAGAGAAGTCCTGGAGGTAAGCATATGGGAGGAGATAATGAGGGGGCTAGAGAGCAGGAGGTCTTGGGAGGAGCAAAGGAGATGGCTTGGATGACATTTTGAGGTGAACTTGGTGATGTATCTTGAAACAGAGAAAGTTCAGCCACAGCTGTAGAGTACAGGTTCCATCAGTCTGGTTTAATGTTATGCTGCGTACACATGAGCGGAATTTCCTTCGGAAAAATCTTGGATGGTTTTTCAGACGGAATTCTGCTCAAGCTTGGCTTGCATACACACGGTCACACAAAAGTTCTCTGAACTTTTAACCATCAAAAAATGCGGCGACGTACAACACTACGACGAGCCGAGAAAATGAAGTTCAAAGCTTCCCAGCATGCGTCGAATTGTTTCTGAGCATGCGTAGGAATTTTGCGCGTCGGGATTAGTACAGACGATCGAAATTTCCGATCGGAACTTTTCCTTAAAGAAAAATAGAGAACATGCTCCCAATCTTTTGCTGGCTGGAATGCTGCCAGCAAAAGTCAGATGGAGCATACACACGGTCGGAATTTCCGACCAAAAGCTCACATCGGACTTTTGCTGGCGGAATTTACGATCGTATGTACGGGGCATTCGCTTGACAAGGACTCTGAAGACTTTGGACGGTCATTTTGTTAGGATTTTCAAGGGCATCTGTTTGAGTAGTTAATAATTACTCCCTAGAACAGCCTGTCTAAATCTATAAGCTTTTTGTTAATAATTGAGCCATAGTGGTCAGCTCTGCAATTTATGTGCAAATAATAGCAGAATTTCCCAGAATGAACAGAGGGGATAATAAAAATACAGGAGCAGCTGTGTACTTCAATAATTAACATGCTGCTGCCAAAAACAAACAAACCAACTGACATGAATGGTGCATATTTAATAGTGGTTTAGAAAAAATAGTAAATGGCATAGCGATTCTCAGCAGTTGGTCCCTCATCCACCAGTGGTCACAATGTTTGGGGGAGATAAGAGAGATTTTGAAGTTGAAATAGTAAGTTAATATTTCACAAATTGGAAACTACAGTGTGTATTTTGTGCTGGGAACTGCATAGCACTATGCAGTTTCCATGTGGCTGAGATTTTGGAAAATCCTTGTTTGACTTAGGTGTGTTTGTTGATAGGCCACATAGAGATTAAAGCCCAATTACTTATGGAAAGGCTGTATACTTAATGCCACAAACATTGAAAAACAATCCATCCATTTTAAACATGATCATTTCAAAATCCCAAAATCAAAAATGATGGACGCAAGAGTAAAAGCCTTGAAGGTAGACACCTTGTGGTGCATGAAAGTACTTGGATTTGTCTTTAAATAAATTCCTGTGTCCTTGTGGAGTTCTCTTGGTCTAGGATGTACAATGGACTTCTGCCCAAGTCAAGAATAAACCTTGCTGTCCTGAAGCTTATCTACAACCTGGTCCTCCAATTGCCCCACGCAAGAGTTCCTCCACAAGGGGGTGGGGTTTACTCTCAATTTGACATGTATATCATTGGCCTAGCATCCAACCCTGCTTTACAGGGACACATGGTTTGATATGGAGAGTAACACCAGCACTTGTAGGCACTACAATTAAGGGCAGTTCCTGTAGAAATTTTTAGGCCAGGTTAGAGTCAATCTAATCAGGAGCCTATTCATACCGTAGAGCTGAAATTCCACTGTTTGGTCCACATTTGTTTGAGTGATTCATAAAATGCAGGTGGGTGCATGGAGCCTGTGGTGTCACACATAGTGTTCCTTGCATAACGCAGCAGGGAACACTTCATTACTACCAGTCACATGGCTTTTACTTTTTTCTATTTGTTTTCTATCCGTTCGCTCTTTAGCCTAAACATTGTGACTTTTTAAGAAGCATCTATATGGCCTTTGGTGTACACAGAGTGGGTTTATATCTTTGTTGCTATTGAGGAATATATTTAAAATGGTTGTAAACTTCAGACATGACATATGAAGAAAGCATTTGCCTCTATAGTGTGTGCTTGTCTCAATTAGGAGCGCTAAGTGTAATTTCTGTCTGCTGCTTCATTCTTCTGCTATCAGCATGAATCACTTATGACAAGTTTTCCTGACACCAAGAGAAAAATGGTGATGGGGAGAGACCTCCAGCAGATTGACAGCCCCAGCTCTGTTCCTGTGAGCTGTGTGGAAGGGGGTGTGTCTCTTCCCTCTAATCGGCTCTCAGAGCCCTCCTCTCCTACTGAGCTCTGCAAAGTGTAATTTCAGCTCTCCTCCTCCTTTTTTCTGAACTCTCAGACAAGCTTTGTAAATTCAGCACTTTGAATGGTTGTAGAGAAGAGAGGACTGCATATAAACAGATACAACACATGGAGGATTTGTTTAATTCCTGTGTATCACCTGAGGATAGTCACTTCACCGAGTATATGTAAGGGTTTACAACCGCTTTAAATGAAAGTATTTGTGCCTAGAAATCAACTTGAATACATCCTGGTCAGAATAGTTGATATGCATATCATTTTTACCTTTATGTTATTTGGGCATTTGCCTGTAAAAAAAAAAAAAATGCCCCTAACAGTAAGCACATACAAGTTTTCTTTTTCGTATTTTTTTGTTTGTACTAATATAATTACTGGATTTTATTGAAACATTTTCCTGTTGTTTTTCAGAAAGGGATTGTCTCGAGGAAGCAAAGACCTTCGGGTGGACCCTCTGCCAGTTCATTTCACACTTCCTGTGCAGGAGGCCATCCATAACTACACATGGTACTGTATGGACACCTATCAAGGCTAAGTGCAAAATAATCATAACAAATAAATATTTGTATGTACTGAGAAATAACTGATTACATTCAAAGCCAAGCAAGAAGTGCCCGAGAGAGCTCTATTTAATATACTCAGAAATTATCCAACACTCAGTACTCTTTTATTTGGCTCCCCTGATGTCAGTGAAAAGTATACAGTGCGGAAAATAATTATTTGATATCCTGCAGATTTTGGTAGTTTGCCTCTTACCGAGAAATTAAGGGGTCTATAATTTTTATAACATCTTCAGTGAATATGGAAAAAAACTGCGCTAGACTTGTAAATGAAAAGAAAAGACCAGGGCAGCAACTCAATAGTGGGATACACACAAATAGCTGTTAGAATAGAAAAGAGCTGCTCTCATGACAATAAATACATAAATGGTAAAACTAGTCCATAAATAAATCAATAGTCCACGGATTTAATTCAGGTAACCACCACAGTGACTTCACACAAATTGGAAGAAGTGCCCGACCACCGTATAAATTGCCTGCTTACCAGATAGTAGGCAACAAGAAGTGATCGGCTGTAACCCAGCCACGGCCTTTATCTTGGAAAGATGGCTGATGGACACATACAGTAATGCATCTGGTATTGGACCTGGTAATAACAACCCCCTAAGCGTCCCGCTGGATCATAGCTATGCTTGAGATGTACTCCGGGAAAGCTCAGAGAAGAGAGAAATTGGCCATAGCGTGATACTGTATACCATTTATTTAAGAAAAAGAGATATATTGCACTTTCATGGATAGGGTATAAAATACATAAAAACAAGTGGCGGATGGTGAACACAGGAGCCTGTCCTCCTCACAAACAGCGTGGCGACGTCAGTGCGTGCCCTCCCAGACGTGTTTCGTCATAGGTGATGTTTTCAATGGGGGTTGGGCAATACAATGACACACCACCATAAATAGGACAAAACCTCGTTCTGAGACCTAAGCGTCAGGCCGCAAACACCATTTTGGTTATGGGCATCTACCCATTCCAAAGCGGCAAACATAGATTAGACGGCCTGACATAAACGTCAAGCCATAATCGCCATTTAGGTACTGGGCAACCAATACCAAAACAATACCACTAGAGGGAAAATCTCCATACTGACTGACTGGAGCGGGGTTTGTAGGGAGATTTTCCCTCTAGTGGTATTGTCGGGCACTTCTTCCAATTTGTGTGAAGTCACTGTGGTGGTTACCTGAATTAAATCCATGGACTATTGATTTATTTATGAACTAGTTTTACCATTTATGTATTTATTGTCATGGGCGCAGCTCTTTTCTATTATAAAACCCATCTTCAGTGTTCTGGCTGAGGGAAGAAGGCTCTTATCCAAGATTTACAATACATGGCCCCACCCATTGGCCCCTGAATGTGGCAAAATTGGCCTTTACCTTTAGCAGAGAAACAGCCCCAAAGCTTAATGTTTCCACCTCCGTGCTTGACTGTAGGGATGGTGTTCTTAGGGTCATAGTCAGCATTTTTCTTCCTCCAAACACAGCGAGTTGAGTTAATGCCAAAGAGCTCAAATTTTGGTCTCATGTGACCACAGCACTTTCTCCAAATCCCTCTCTGAATAATTTAGATGTTCATTGGCAAACTTCAGACAGGCCTATACATGTGCCTTCTTGAGGAGGGGGACCTTGCGGGCACTGCAAGATTTCAATCCACGGCGGCGTATTGTGTTACCAATGGTTTGTCTGGTGACTGTGGTCCCAACTGCCTTCAGATAATTCACAAGCTCCTTCCGTATAGTTCTGGGCTGATCCTCACCTTTTTTATTATCATCCTTACCCCATGAAGGGAAATCTTGCATGAAGCTCCAGACCGAGGACGATTGATGGTTATTTTGTATTTCTTCCATTTGAGAATAATCGCTTCAACAGTTGTCTCCTTCTCACCAAGCTTCTTGCTGATTGTCTTTTAGCCTATTCCAGCCTTATGCAGGTCTACAATCTTCCCTGATGTCCTTTGACAGCTCTTTGGTCTTGCCCATGATGGTGAGGTTGGAATAGAAGAAAAAGATTCTGTGCAAAGGTGTCTTTTATATACGTAACGAGTTGTCATTAGGAGCACCTTCTTAAATTGACAGGGCTAATCTGTGTACTACAGGAGCACATACTAAAGCCAAACTGTGGGAGCCAGAATTATTGTTGGTGGGTAGGGGATCAAATACTTATTTTATTTTACTCACTGAACTGCAACTCAATTTATAACGTTTGCATCGTGTGTTTTTTCTGGATTTTTGGTTGATATTCTGTCCCTATTATTTAGGATACAGCTATGATAACAATTATAGCTTCTTCATTTCTTTGTAAGTGTTCAAACTTACAAAATATATAGGGGATCAAATAATTATTTTCACCACTGTATCTACAGCCAAAACTGAAAAAAGACTCAGTAGCTGGCGTTGGTGATCCCATAATTTCTGGCTGGAAAGTTTTAGTGTTCCTTAAAGGGCCATGAAGATCTACTCTTGCGGTTTATATCTTTGATAAGGGCCAGCCTTACACCCTCTATTGAAACATTTGGTGTCACCTTAATATACACAGAATACAAAGGGCAGGCACCCCGTTGGCCTCATTTGTGGTGGGACCTGTGTCCATTACCATATGATCCCAAAATTGTATTTTCGGCTGCGCTATACCTACCCATCTGCAGTCAGATACTGGAACCTGCCATGTAATACAGCAATATACACCTTAGATGCATGCCCTGATATATTTGGCTGGCTCCTTTGGATGTCATTAAGGGGTTCCTCCACTCCTTGAGAGTTTTTTGTTCTCCTCATGTCTCCTTCCCCTGTTTGATGCCCCATGTGTGTCTCCTCTTTCCTGATCGTCACCGTTCTCTCCTCTGCATCCAAAGTCATTCAACACCCACCCAATCAGTACCGAAGTAGCAAGTATATCTTGCGAAATGCATTGACGTTTGAGTATGGAGCAACACACTATGGAGCAATTTCATGAATCTCGTTGAATGTTGACCTATTTGGTGGACTCCAATATACTGCACAAATACATTGTGACTTTTTCTGTCTCCTTACTCAGGACTGGGTATAGGTTGACTCTTTGTAGATGGAGGGTGTTTTTTAATTTCCTCTTTTTATATGTTGGTTGTATTTTATTGTATATCCAATAAAATTTGTTACTTTTTATACATGCTGCCTCATGCTGTGCCTACAAAATCGGTGTTTTGAGAAGCTTATCTAGCTTCTCCCCTCTTTTCATTACTATTTGGATGTTGGCAAGGTGAGGGTTCTCCTTCCCATACAGCCAAAACTGTTTTTGTTAGACATCTTTCTGGGCTTAGGTACTGATTCCTAATCCACAGGATATGCCGCGTTTGGGAGGTGATATGCCGCCTCCTACACACTTGCTTACACCGAAAGCCCTCTTCACCATGACGCAACATCATCCATTGGACATGGTTGCAGCATTGGCCCTTTCACATCTATGGAGTGCGCTGGCAGGTGGTGTCATCTGCCAAATGAAGCGTGCCCTTTTTCTTTGCCACACTATGAAGCACAGCTTCACGCCTGGGGTAATGTGTATGGGACTGTTCATTGACCATTGCCTGGTTTTGACAGGCAGCTGAGGCGAGGTAAAAATGCTCATCGACCACCTGTTTTTGCCACCTGACAGTGCCCTTGTGAAAGGTGCCTTAGTTTTGGATAACGTAGTAAATGGTTAAAGCCTAAGTTTACCTAAAACAACAACAAAAAAAATTAATCAGTACAAGGGACATTATTTCATCCTTCTCCAATACCCCCAGAATATTAAAACGGTAGGGGTAAGTGAGTGCCTGCTGGAGGGGCAAAGCAGAGAGCGGTCTTTGATCGCTCAGTTCTCAGTGTAGAGCCAGTGGGGGAAAGCTACAGCTTTGGATCAATGCTGCAGCCATCTAGGTGAATACTTATATTTATTTATTTTTAACTCCCGTACTTCTCTTTTAATTATTTCCTAATCTAGTTAGGTTACTGAGGCAAATGAATATTTGCAAGTCTGTAAATATATGTCTTATATAAATCACTAAAGCTTCAAGGGAACCTGTCTGGACAAAACTATGGGACTGCTAACTTATTTTTAAAGTTGATTTGTGACTGTTGATAAGCAGGAAGGTGCTTATCCGCTTAGTATTCTGCTCTGCTCCGCTTCTCTGCTGGATGCTCAGACCATGCTCCTTTGATGGCCACTGTGAAGTATATACATACCTGAGGAATGGTCCCTGCATGGTTCCGAATCATTGCTTTTTTAGTGTGATAATACAAGAATAAAGAAATTGGCAGTTTGAAACAAGTTTGTTGGTGTGCTGTCGACATATTTAACCTAGGTTGTACAGCAGGTTGTGACCAGTGGGGAGTCGTTGCAGCACCCTTTTAATCACATGGTTGATTTCAGTATGATATGCAAGAGAAATATACCATGTATATATAAAGGGGGTCGCCCCCCAGCTGGAGGATATAACTTGGCAATGTATTATTCAAATGATAAAACCAACATTGTTCTGTAGTCAGACAAAGGTATTTTTTCAACTTTGGGCTGTCTTATTCCTTATCCCTCTTCACTACTTGCTAAGGCCCTGGCCTGTGCAGGTCAATGTAGATAATGCAGTGATGACCTCACAATCAAGCATATGTCAGGGACTTATTTTTGCATTAGCGTTACCTTTTTTTTTCTGCTTATTGCATTTGACATTGTTAATGATTCTTATGACTGTAAATAAAAGTCTAATTCTTTGATGTCTCCCCTCAGTGAATCGATTTACTCTCTTTCATCCAGTGGACAATCTACCCCAACAGAGTTAAATAATTCATGGTCAGGAATACAGAGCTACACTACGGGACTGTCCACCGAGAGGAGCTCAGTTTATTCCTGGACAGACGATGTACGTTTCTTCTTAATTTTCTCAGAGTTTGCATTAAATTGTCTAGCCATTCATTAATGCATTACATGATTTATATTAGTACTAAACCAGGAGGAAACTTGCTGTACAGATAAACCTTGACAGACCGAGAACATCAGTTTCATTTATTTGAATCTGGTGTTGAAAGTGTTAGCGTGCCAAGTTCAGGATATTAAAAGCACAAGGATAGAAGTTTGAGAGTAGATCAGAGAAAGTTGAAATGATTTTCCCCGTAATCATTGTCCTTATGTTGCCCGTTGAACTCCAGGTATGGTTTTTATTGTATAGTTACATTAGTTCAGCTTCGACCAAAGTAAGAATGCATATTTCATATATGTGGGACAGCTGTGGAAGCAGAGAATCACTATTGTACTTAGCACTACCTCAGTGATCGCCGCTGTCTCAAGGGTCCTGTGGCGAGTAGCTGCCCTTCTGCATAGGGAACACAAGTTTGCTCGCTCAGCATGGCTGCCATTCACAGAACACCTTGTATTTTTTACCTTCTTTAATCAAAGAACAAATTTTGCTTATTCAAAACACTGTGAACAGTGCCAAGCAACCGCTTGTGTTCACTATTGAGGAAGGCAGCTGCTCAGCGCAGGACCTGGAAAACCGTGGTGATCACTGTAGTAGTGGTGACTACTATGGTGATGCTCTGCTTTAACAACAGGCCCATAGGTATGTATTATGTACAGTATATTTACATTAGTCAAAACTTGACCAACTTAACAAACTTAACTATGCATTAAATACCATAGCTGGATTTCAGCTTTAAAGTTACTACAACCTAGACACAATTAAAATATAAGGCCCCTTTGTACAGGTTCCATGTCCTTTCTTCACATATGACATGACTATACAGTAGAAGGAAAAATGAAAACCTTAGAATGAAAACAGGATGTGAACCATTTATATGTAGATTGTTTGTTATACTGACAATCTACTTATCAAGAATGTGCAGAAAAAGAGGGATGTTACCTGAGCTAAAAACTATTTTATGATCTCATCATTCAGCTCCTATACCCCTTTTCATTAAGATCTGCTGGAATCATTCAAAAGTGTCCAGAGGAGTGTTTTCCAACTGGGGTCCTCTGGCATCCTGGGTGCTGTTTGGGTCCCGTGGAGCCCTGCGCAAAGGACCCGGTTTGCCCTGATTAGCATCATGAGTTGCCATGATGCTGCTGGGGCGGCTTCGAGAATCATAAGAACAAATTACGCTCTTGGGCCACCACGCACATTGTCATTCATTGCAATGGTGTTGGTGGCCTGGTCCGCCCGCACCAGAACACCACAGCATGCTGATCCAGGGCAGGAGGTATGTAGGCCTGCCCCTAGCTTTTGGGGAAGCAAAACCATCAACTTCCTCCAGACTTGTTCCACTTCCTGCCCTCTGCTGTGTTGCTGGAGCCAAAAAGTAGGGCTCTGATGTGAAGAGGGGACTTTGTGATAGAGGGCTCTGTGATGGGGGATTGTGTAATTGGTGGACTCTGTTAAGGGGGTGCTCTGTGATGGGGGTATTGTGTCATTTGGAGGCTCTGTGACAGGGGAACTGTGTGATTCAGGGGACTTTTATGTGATGAGAGGCTTATGTTAATTTCATCAAGGTGGTGTGCATTGTCCTTGGCTCAGGTTTCTCATTGCTAAGTAACATTTACATTTTGTATACTTTTAGACTTGAGTGCTTTGAGATTTTGCATACTTGCAAAAATGGAAAAAAGTTTTAGAAACAATGGTATAGCGGTAGTTAGATAAGGCAACAATAAATTGCAAATTATTAATAGACATATATAATTGTTGTGCTGCCTTTCTTTTATTCTGTTGCACTAGGCACATGTCCAGGAATGCTTATTGTTAAATATAATCCTTTGTTATCTCTGAGTCACTTAATATCCTAGCTATTGACAAGCCTAACAAGGTATGATTAAATTGAATAGTAAGAAAAAAAGTGGGGCCTCTGCAAGCACTCAATTTGTAGAGCAACTAAGAAAAGCCCACCATCCTACATCCATACAAGTTACTCAGGTCATTCTGCTTTTGTGGACATAAACTTTGCTTCTTACTTTCAAATAGATGATTATTTTGCAGTCAAACAAGATAAGATGTTTCTGTCAATGGCAACAGCATAGTTTCAAATTAATGTTGCAATGTAGTTTTCTTTTGTTTTTACATTTACTGAGAAACTCTTGTAGGAAGAAAATGAGCAAAATGTGCTCCAAGCGTTTGAGTACTGTAACAAAAATGTCTCTTTGTGCGTGTTCTCTGCTAGGAGTTCGATAAAGCTAATGCACAGAGGGTTCATCATTTGTTCTGGGATGTCGATGAGATGCTTTTTGAGGGCACTGTCAGTTCACAGAACAAGAACCTACAAGCAGAGTGCAAAGACTGGACTGAAAGATCACCCCATCTCAGGTAATATAGTGTATTTTTTTGTGAGCTATAATTTTGACCAGTGTGTTTTTGTAAAGACTACGAGTGTTTGACTGATGAGCAATATATTCTTTTACGTCACATTGTATTAAAATACTTAATAATAGATTTTAGTTTGTTTTAATTAGTCTAAACAAAATACAGTAAAACATTGGTTTGAGAGTAACTTGGTTTGAGAGGGATTTGCAAGACAAGCTAAATTTTTTAATACACTTTGACTTGATATACAAGCGATGTCTTGATATACAAGTAGCGTCACGTCACAACTGAGTATAAAAGAGAAGAGAGGCGCCTCTAAGTGTAGCAATATGGTTACATTTAATGAAGGTACAACATTTAGCAACTCATATGGTTGATGATTAAAACAGGCACATCTAAGTATGCAGGCATTAGGGGTAAAGATGTCCACATAGACCATCCTCCTCACCGGCATCGACGTTGTCCCTTCCATGCTGCGATCCACGAGCGGTTCAATCGCACTACTGCAGGGTAGTCTTCCCGGTCACGATTGCAGACTGACAGCGGTGATAGCCGGCGATGTGGGGGATGGTCTATGTGGACAGTTTTACCCCGGATTCCTGCATACTTAGATGTGCCTTTTTAATCATCAACCATGTGAGTTGCTAAATGTTGTACCTTCATTAAATGTAACCATATTGCTACACTTAGAGGCGCCTCTCTTCTCTTTTATACCCTGTAGCTCCTGCTGGAGTTTGCTTCTAATCCCCTTGTGGAGGCTTCCATTTGTGGATGGACATTTTATGGTTTCACAACATATCACAATGATATGATCTTTTTATATGGACTATAAACGGAAGGACTTATGAATAAATTGTTGTGGAACAAATCATCTGGGTTTCCATTATTTCCTATGGGGAAATTCGCTTTGATATACTTGGATTTGGATTACAAGCATGTTTCCTGAACGAATTATGCTCGCAATCCAATCCATTTTACTGTATTCTAAAAATATAGCCCAACTCTAAAAAGCCTAACTCCTTTGTCATGCTTACCCCTAACGCAGGTGGTCAGACACCATAGCTTTTGTTTTTTTTAACCTATAGCAGACCCCTTCCCCATAAGGCAAGCAGGCCTACTGGTTCTCAGTTGCCCGCAGGACTTATACACAATGATATAGTGCCTGGCTACCACGCCAGGGCATGCGTGAACTGAGCAAACAGGTGCTTGTGGTTGGAGTTCAGAGAATAGTCCATGTATTCGATCCAAGGTCATACACAGGGAAATCCAATCAGCAGAGCAGACAAACTGGTAGCTTGGAAAACTTGTTACACATGCAATATCACAAGATTACAAGAATGACACTGCGGGCTTGGCTTGCTTAAATCAGGTTTGGTCTCCACCCAGAGACTGGCCACATTAATCACCTTGCAGGTGGGCAGATAGACAAGGAGAAACCCAGAAACAAGGAGCCAAACCCAGAAATGAGGAGCAGGAGCACTAGACGCTCCTGACATCCTTCTAGATATACACTTATATCCAATACACACATTCCATACCTTCATAGATATGCAGTTTCACAAATTTGAGAACTCAACATTTGTGACAGTGGAATATTTTCAATACAGCTATGTTACAGATTATTGGGTCTATTCAAGTAAAGCAGCCAATAGCAACCAAACATATTTGATTGGTTGGTAAGGTCTGTTGCACTTTGAACTTGCCTTTCATTTTATTGGATAATTCTGTATTTAATGTAATTAACCTAATTTTAATTCCCTTGTTTTTTGTTGTGCTTTTAAGGATATTAGGAAAACAACAAATTTTTCCTAAGGATGAAGGCTTTCAACATATTCAGAGTAAAACTTCAAAACCCTCCACAACAGGTTCCAGTACTGGTTGCATAAGTACCACTGAAGATATTGGATCCTTGGGACAGTAAGATGATTTATTCTCATAACTGAATATTAACAGGTAGTCCTGGTAGAACATTTGAGAATTTCTGAATTTTTTATAAATGATACAAAAAGTTTTGTAAAAATGTTATGAACTAGCTTAGAAGAGCAAAGAAACAAAGAGACAATTTGGGCTAGTAACAGATAACACTAATCGCTGGTTAAATAGTCAAGACTATTCTTTTTTTTTTTTACTTTCATGTTTACTTTTCTACAGTGTATCTATTTTTTAAGACCTGACAGGGGTTATAACCTTCCCCTTACTCTACATTAAAAAAAAAAAGTTTTGCCTTCATTTCTACTTCAAGTTATAACTTGCTGTAACATTGATCAATGCAGAAAGAGGGTTTGAAAGCAGTTGTGCAACACATATTAGGTTCTATCAAACAAAACAGGCCCTGGAGTGTACCCATTGGGAAAGTAAGATGTATGTATAATGCCCTGTACACACGGGCAGACTTTTCGGCATCAAAGGTCCGACAGTCTTTCCGACGGACTTCCAACGGACTTTCTAACGAACGGACTTGCCTACACACGATCACACCAAAGTCCGACGGATTCGTACGTGATGACGTACGACCGGACTAAAATAAGGAAGGTCATAGCCAGTAGCCAATAGTTGCCCTAGCGTAGTTTTTTGTCGGACTAGCATACAGACGAGCGGATTTTTCGATAGGAATTGGGTCCCGCAGAGTCTCGACGTAAAGATTTGAAACATGTTACAAATCTAAAGTCCGTCAGATTTTCAACAGAAACAGTCCGCTGAAGGTCCGATGAAGCCCACACACGGTCGGATTGACCGCTGGATTCGGTCCGTCGGACCAGTCCGGTTGAAAAGTCCGCTCGTGTGTACAGGACATTAGGCTCCTAACTAGTTAATTCACCATTTGTCCTCTAATTCCTGGCTGCCATCACTAGAAGTAAATTATAAATGCTGGTGGGTACTGGGCGATTAAATTGTACTGCAGGTGTTGCTTTATTACTGTCCATCAGATACCGGCTGTGGTGCGGGAAAGTAACATTCTCTGCATGTTTCCTGCAATGCTTTCAAAACGTACTGCCTTTGCAACCTGCTGCGGGTGCCAAAACATTGTTAACGGCACCCCGAATGCAGATTCCAAATGCAATACGTTTACAGGCACCAGATCATATGGTACCGCAGTACCATGCTATTTGACGCAGGGCACTTTTCAAGTAGTGCATGGATTTTGAATGGGCTGCCAAATTGCACTGCAGGAGAACACACAGGAATGTGGATTGCATTGCTCTGCGACTCTGATGTGAACCAGCCCTTAAAATCCTGAATGTTGATCTTGTGACCACCTAAAGCAAAATCCTCTGTTGAAAAATGTTTCTGTATTGTGCTTTGATAATATACAGTATATAAAGAATTAAGGTCTATGGAATTTTGGAGTACAGTGGTTTAAAATTAACTATTCTGAAATTATTACGCGTATGCATTTTTGTGGCATTTTTGCAGTGGATGAGTGTGAAAGTGCCCTAAGTGATATCCCCTTTTTTTTAATTTTTTTTTTTAAATCAGTAGCAGGTATGGTACTTAGAATGAGTGAAAAGTGTCCCTTCTTTCGATGACTGCTATGTTAGTTAAAAACTTCATTCTCCTGCCCTCCTGGAATAGCCGTACAGCTGCACAGATTAATGGAGCTGTTCGTCAAAAGTGCCCACTATGCCCAACCTTTCGACCCCCTCTGCTCCATTCCTAAAAGCTGTACTATCACCCACAATTAAAAGTGCTGTATGAATTGAGGACGGAAAACGAAGACAGAAAAATTTGCTTCCTTTAATGGAGTAGACGGGCAGAATGGAGCAGATGGGCAGAAAGGGCAGAATGGAGCAGATGGGCAGAAAGGGCAGAATGGAGCAGGTGGGCAGAAAGGGTAGTAAAGAAGCACTGTTATTGAGTACTTTTAACTGTTCCAACGGCTTGTATTAACTCCCGCAACATCAGAAGACCAAAGCTGGAGTTGGGGGAGGGGGGTGAGTGTTCAGCGGAATGAAGATTTCAATGAACATGGCAGCCACCAGAACAAGGGACATTTTTCATTCATTGTAAGTACCATTGCTGGTTCTGATTTAAAAATAAAATATTTTGTTTAGCTTAAAGTGGAGTTCCACCCACTTTTACAACTCTTCAGCATCCCTCACTAAACTGTGCACTGTAAACGGATTGGATATTTTTACATTTTTTTTCTCAGCACCTACTGTATATCTGCTGTATTCATTTTTCACTTCCTCCTCCCTGGCCGCGGCCCATCGTTTCCTGTTTGCAATGGCTTCTGGGAAGGGGCAGCAACTTCCTCTGACACTGCTGTTGCTATGGAAACCTGACCTGAAACCTATTACACTGCTTGTGCTGCACTGAGCATGTGCGAGATCTGCAAGGATGAGATCCAGGAGAAATACAGTCTGGCTTCAGATGCCCACACTTAAGATGGCCACGGCCTGCTGTAAGTTTATAAAATAACAAACTACTGCTATAAACTAACAAAACAGACCTTAGTTTACAGACTAACTTTACTAGAATGCATTAAGCTTGTGTATTATAGGGGTATTTTTATTTAAAAACTATAATTTCGGCCGGAACACCACTTTAAGGTTAGCCTGTAATGGAAATATCACATTTGGGTATTCACTGCAATATCAGTGTTTCAGGTTTCATATTAAGGAGTTGTAAAGACTCAAGGTTTTTCACCTTAATGCATTCTATGCATTAAAGCGGAGTTCCACCCAAAAATGAAACTTCCGCTTTTCGGAATCCCCCCCCCTCCGGTGTCACATTTGGCACCTTTCAGGGGGGAGCAAGGGGAGGGGGAGCAGATACCTGTATAATCCAGGTATTTGCTCCCATTTCCGGGCATAGATAGCCGCAGTATCCTTGGATATCTATCCCATATCCGGCGCCACCTCTGTCCCCCCCACTGTCTTCTGGGAGACACACAGGTCCCAGAAGACAGCAGGGACCAGTGCGCATGCGTAGTAGGGAACCAGGCTGTGAAGCCACAAGGCTTCGCTTCCTGATTCCCTTACCGAAGATAGTGGTGCCTCCACTCGAGAGCCGAGGGACAGATCGGCTTTGGGTGCCGATATTGCGGGCGCCCTGGACAGGTAAGTGTCCATATTTTAAACATCAGCAGCTGCAGTATTTGGCAGAACTCTGCTTTAAGGTGAAAAACCTTCTGTGGTGCAGCTGCCCCCCAGAGCCCCTCTTTTTCTTTCTTTTTTCTGAGCACGAGCCCAGCAGCTCCAGCCGCTGTCTCAGGTCCTCATTGGATAGATTGATAGCAGCAGGAGCCAATGGCTCCCGCTGCTGTCAATCAAATCCAGTGACACTGGAGCGGGGGGCGGGGCTGAGTCCTGCTGTCTGTGTCAAGTCTGTGTCGATGGACGCAGCAGCAGGACTTGGGAGCATGCCCGCACAAGTGCCCCCATGTAATCGGGCTCTCCGTGGGGGCAATCGATGAGGAAGAGGAGCCAGGAGCGCCACTGGGGGACCCCAGAAAAGGAGAATTGGGGAAACTTACTGTTTCTTATTTGTTTTTTTAGACTTTGTGTGTCTGGCTCGAGACTGGTCCCTTCATCTTCTCCATTACAAAGGACTGAGGAGTCCATATCCAGCTCAGGTTCTCTGGACTTTATGTCATCAACGTACTCCTTTCTGGAGGAAGAGATCTATGATGCAGATGGCACTGTTGAAGAATACCTCGCCTATGACAGCAGAGAACAGTAAATAGAACATTTTGTTTAGTAGTAGTATAAATTTACAAATATAATCATTACAATGGAAATTAAGTATAGCTTACCTGACTGTAAAAAAAATATGAATATTATTATTATTATTATTATTATTATTCAGGATTTATATAGCGCCAACAGTTTACGCAGCGCTTTACAATATAAAAAGGGAGACAATACAGTTATAATACAATACAATACAATAGGATTAAGAGGGCCCTGCTCAGAAGAGCTTACAATCTAATAGGGTGGGGCAGGTGGTACAAAAGGTTGTAACTGTGGGGAATGAGCTGGTGGAAGTGGTAGGAGATTAGTTGGAGACGTGATAGGCTTTCCTGAAGAGATGAGTTTTCAGGGATTGCCTGAAGGTAGCAAGAGTAGGGGATAGCCGGATAGATGGAGGTAGCGAGTTCCAGAGGATGGGAGAGGCTCTGGAGAATATTTGATAAATCAAATGGTTGAGAGCGTCGATTGGAGTGTTCTGGCAAGGGGGGGGTTTTGCGTGGGGCGTCCCCGTCAGAACACAACAGCTCAGCAGGGGAGATCGCTGTACTAACGTCGGATCGGAGCTGACAGTTTTTTCCGTTCAACCCGCTGGGTTGAACAGAAAAAAACGAATCATTTTTACAAGGCTTAACACTAATGCCGCGTACACACACGATCGGACTTTCCGCCAAAAAACACGTGGATTTTTGTTCGAAGGATGTTGGCTCAAACTTGTCTTGCATACACACGGTCACACAAATGTTGGCCAAAAATTCCAAACGTGAGAATGCAGTGACGTACAAGGCGTACGACGAGCCGAGAAAAAGGAAGTTCAATAGCCAGTGCGGCTCCTTCTGCTTGATTCTGAGCATGCGTGAATTTTTGTGCGCCGGACTTGTGTACACACGATCGGACTTTCCATCAACAAAGTTAAGTTGTCTGAAAATTTGAGAACCTGCTCTCAAACATTTGTGGCCGGAAAGTCCGACAGCAAATGTGCGATGGAGCATACACATGGTCGGACTTTCCGACAACAAGCTCACATCCAACATTTACCGTCGGAAAGTCCGATCGTGTGTACACGGCATAACGGAGCTTAAAAATAATCAGTCTCCCCTCCTGCTACCTATTCTGCTTAACCTGTAAAAAAAAAAAAAAAAAAATGATGTGTATACCTTTTTTAGTTCTCTCCAGTCTAGGTCACGTAATCCACAGTTCTGGCTCCCCTTTATCAGTGAGTGATGGCTTCAGGGGAGAGGAGGGAGCGGCAAAAGCGGCTGGGCCAACCGCTGTTGAGCGCTCCCTCCTCTCCCCTGCAGCCGCCACTCACTGACGCAAGGAATATGACCAGACCAAAGCAGACTTATGCCGCATACACACAAGCAGACTTTACGGCAGACTTTGCTCGGCGGACTTTACGTCGGACTTTGTCGGCTCCTTGCGCCGAACTTAAAAAGGGACGGACTTGGACACACACGATCACTGCAAAAGTCCGCTGGTTTTGAACGCGGTGATGTACAGCACGTACGACGGACTATAAAAAGGAATTTCAAGCCCCACTACGGCACCCTTTGGGCTCCTGCTAATCTCGTGTTTATCTCGTGTTAGTAGAAGTTTGGTTAGAGACGATTTGTTTTCACACTTCAGCTTATTTTGATCGTTTTCTGTGGTTCAGTTTGTGCTTGTGAGGTTTGTATCTGCTTTTTAGTGCGTGTTGGTCAGTTCGTAACCTGCCTAGCAGGCCATTCTGGTCCGTTTGTTCCTGATTTTCAGGTCGTTCTTCATAGGCCTTGCTGTTCTTCAGTGCGTTTGTTATAAGTTTGTTTGTTTGACCAGCCGACTGTTTTGAAGCCATGTCGCGTGGACGTACTCGTTCTTGAGTTCGTGCTGCGTGGGGACTTGGTGTTGGGGTCCAGTCCATGAACAGGGCGAGGAGGAGTTCATGGATGAAGAATTGGTTGCGCCAGCGTGACCAATTCTCGCATATGCCTTTGCTCCGTGAGCTCCGTGAGAATAATCCTGAGGATTTCAGGAATTATCTCTGGATGACGGACCCCGTTTTTGAGCGTCTGCTGGCTATGCTGACCCCCTATATCAGCAGGCAGGATACCTGCATGAGGCAAGCCATCAGTGCGGAGCAGAGGCTAGTTGCCACTTTACGTTACTTGGCGACTGGGAGAAGTCTTCATGACTTGAAGTTCTCGACAGGCATCTCCCCCCAGGCTCTGGGGATAATAATCCCAGAGACTTGTTCTGCCATCATTCAGGTCCTGCAGAAGGACTATATGAAGGTAAGTTGTATCCTTTAACATTACATGATATGTATTAAAATGTTTGCTAATGTATAGCCTAAATGTCCTCCTTACCTAATTACCATGCTTGGAATATTTTGTGAATGTCCCCTTTATCTTCATGCATGCCTGTTTTTTCACATTAATCATTTATTGCCCTACATGCATATTTACATTCAATAACCTCCCCACCATGCAATCCTGGGTCCATTTATATCTCTAGCCTATAGTCCCTTGAACAATGTATATTGTCAGCTCCATTGTACTTTGATCCTCCCCCACCCCCTTAAATGTTTGAAACTGTCAGGTGTGTTTCTTAACCTAATTAGTACCCCTCCCCCACCCCCTCAAATGTTTGAAACTGTCAGGTGTGTTTTAGACCCTAATTAGTACCCCTCCTCCACCCCCTCAAATGTTTGAAACTGTCAGGTGTGTTTTAGACCCTAATTAGTACCCCTCCCCCACCCCCTCAAATGTTTGAAACTGTCAGGTGTGTTTTGACCCTAATTAGTACCCCTCCCCCACCCCCTCAAATGTTTGAAACTGTCAGGTGTGTTTCTTAACCTAATTAGTACCCCTCCCCCACCCCCACAAATGTTTGAAACTGTAGGTGTGTTTCTTAACCTAATTAGAACCCCTCCCCCACCCCCACAAATGTTTGAAATTGTCAGGTGTTTTTATTAACCTAATTAGTACCCCTCCCCCACCCCCACCCTCACAAATGTTTGAAACTGTCAGGTGTTTTTATTAACCTAATTAGTACCCCTCCCCCACCCCCACAAATGTTTGAAACTGTCAGGTATTTTTATTAACCTAATTAGTACCCCTCTCCCACCCCCACAAATGTTTGAAACTGTCAGGTGTTCTTATTAACCTAATTAGTACCCCTCCCCCACCCCCACAAATGTTTGAAACTGTCAGGTGTGTTTTTGACCCTAATTAGAACCCCTCCCCCACCCCCACAAATGTTTGAAACTGTCAGGTGTGTTTCTTAACCTAATTAGTACCCCTCTCCCACCCCCACAAATGTTTGAAACTGTCAGGTGTGTTTATTAACCTAATTAGTACCCCTCCCCCACCCCCTCAAATGTTTGAAACTGTCAGGTGTGTTTATTAACCTAATTAGTACCCCTCCCCCCACATTCAAATTGATCAATGGGCCATCAGAGGGGGTGATTAATCTTATAAGTGGGCCTTATGTTTTTGATCATTTAAATTACAAACACACATATTAATAATGTTTGACTGCTGTTGTTCACTAATGTTTTTGTGTATAATTTGATATCCAAGTTATGTTTAAAAGTACTTATCTTAATTTTTTTAATTTTTTCACTCCACAGTTTCCTTCCAGTACACAGGAATGGCAGACTGTGGCCTCCCAGTTCGCTGACCATTGGGACTTTCCCAACTGTGTCGGGGCGATTGACGGGAAGCATGTCCGCATTGTGCCACCACCGCATTCGGGGTCTTATTTCTATAACTACAAGGGGTTCCATAGTGTAGTTTTGATGGTGGTGGTCTCGGCACATTTGGAACTTTCTGTTTGTGGATGTGGGGAAGAACGGCCGGATGTCTGACGGAGGAGTGTTTGCACAGACCGAGCTGTGCCAGCGTCTCCAGACTGGTGGCCTGGGATTGCCACCTGATGACCAGAATGTGGATGGACTCCCCTCAGTTTTTATCGCTGATGAAGCGTTTGCTCTCGGTGAGCACTTGATGAGGCCATTCCCCCAAAGGACACTCACCCCTGAGAGGAGGGTATTTAATTACCGGCTGGCCAGAGCAAGAAGAGTTGTGGAGAATGCCTTTGGGATTCTGGCCAGCCAGTTCCGTTTGTTCCTTTCAGCCATAAATCTGGCGGACTATAAAATTAATCACGTCATACTTGCTTGCTGCATACTATATAACTTTTTACGTAGACATTCGGCTACATATATTACCTCTGTTGGGCCTGAGGCCGGACTTGTACAAGATCAAACACTGACAGGCCTGGAAATTGGCCGTATTGGCTTGGCCCCCCGAACCGCACATCAAGTGCGTGAGCGATATGTGAATTATTTTAATGGTTGGGGGGCCATTGCTATTCAACAAGAGCTTTAATTTTTACAAAAAATAAAAATAAATAATTTGGGATAAAATATCTTGTTTTTCTTCTTGTTTGCATTTAGTTTGGTCTGTCTCCTTGTGCACTTGTATTAGTGGCAAGTGCATTTACCTTTAGTTAATAAGGCCCTTTGTCACTGTAACCACACAAAAATTTGCAAAACATATTATTGAGAAATAATCAGCCACACACATTGTAGTAGTAAAAACATTTTACTGTGTGCACATTGAAAGGTGCATTTTTGGAAACATTTTTTTGTTTTGTTTTGTTTTTTTTTTTTTTTTTTTGTTTTTTAACGTTATTAAAGGCATATTTAAACAAAAATAGACCTTGTTTAAAATCTTAAAATTCACAACAGTGTTTTTAAAAACATACAAAAAAAAAAGATGTTCAAAATTGAACATTACAAAAGGGACAAGTTAACATGTGCTATCACCCATCATGGGTGAGCAATGTACATGTTTTGTGTGTGCAATCCTTTGTTCCTCTCACCACTAAATAATTTTGAGGATGAAGGGGTTGCAAACACAAAACAAAGTACATTGATATCCCATGATGGAAGATAGCACATGATGACACACCGTGTGCATCATAAAAAAATTTTTTTAACAAAAAAACTTTAACAACATATTTCTAGAAGAAACAAACTTCACAAGGAAATGAAGAACATGATTGATGTTTTTAGGCAAAACGTTATCATATTCTGCCCAAGACATCAATCATGTTCTTCATTTCCTGTTGCATGGAGTCCAGGCGAAGTTGCATGCTGTGAATTTGGTCACGCATTTGATCAATTTGGCCATTCCACAGCATTATCTGGCCTATCAGTCTTTGGGCACTGTCTGTGCTTAATGGCTCTGCCGCTTGGCCTTCCACAACCAGAAGCTCACCTAAAATGTGTGAAAAAAAAAGGGTTAAAATATGCACGCCTAAATAGATTACCTTAAGCTGGAGTGTCAGTCACTCACTTGGTGGGGTTGAAAGCTCACATACTTCCTCCAGCTCGTCGGGTGGCCCTGGTCTTGGGCTATCTTCAGCCTCAGGCTGGTGACTTGGGGGGGTCCTGGGATCCTTGGACTGTTGTCTGAGTCTTTTCTCCCCTATGATAATTCAACAAAAGGTATAGTTAAAACACAGTGATATTTTATATTTTTAAAAATAATCTGAAACGTTGGTTATGAGTTGTGGACAATTGCCTTTTTTTGTCCTCAAAAATTTAGAAAACATTACCTATGAACAACAGTTATAAACAATACACATTTTCATGCAAGTTTCACAGATGCAGACACCTCAATGAGCTCCTATGTGTATTACCCCTTAAAAAATTCTTTAGGGTCACATAGTACACTAGTGCTCGTGAGTCCAGATGTGGAACCAGCTGCTGTGTCATGTCCTTACATTACACTGAATCATTTTTTAAGAAGCATTATATTTTCAAACACATCTACACCACATCAACAAATTTTTGGAATACGAAAAATTATTAAGACCTAAATGTATATGTCAAACCCTGTACCATCGTATTTGGCGAAAAAAAAACTTCATTTTCTTTAGTATCATATGTCTTTTACAAAGAACGGTCTTTACGAACGATGCTGTATAAACAAAAAAAATATGGATCAGCATGCAAGTTAAGTATCTCAATAGGAAAACACAACAAGTACTTACTTTTTTTAAGCAGCTTCTTTATTCGCCAATATTGTTCTGGCTCCCGACTTTTGATGTCAGACCACCGCTTCCTCAAATGTTCTTTCGAACGTTTAGTGCCAAATTTAGCTTCTAGAGCGGTGACAACTAAGGCCATTATTTTGTCTTTCCGCATATTCGGCCGTGTGTACGGTCCTTTTTTCCCATCATAGTCCTCCCTTCTCAATATGGACACCATCTCCACCATCTCTTCAAAAGCCATGTTGGTGGCCTTATATCTCCTTGAGGCAGACCTCAAGTTTGTGGACAAGAAAATTGGTATCTTGCGAAACATGTATAAGCGGGAACACAATAAAATCCAGGAGTCGCTCAGATCCGGAGCAGCAGCCGACCAAGTTTATGTACCCAAGTTGTGGTACTACCACAAAATACGATTCCTGGATGACCAAACAGAAGCCAGGCAATCACTTTTGACCCTTCCCCCCACCCTTCCCTCCAACCTTCCCCCCACCCTTCCCTCCAGCCTTCCATCCACCCCAGCTGAGGAGTCCCAGGAAGAACTGGGCCTTTTCAGCCTTGATGAAGTGGATGCGCCCAGCTTCAGCCAGGTATCCTTTTTTGGGGAATTTGTGATTGTGTAAATGTTATTAATGATGTTAACGTGTCAAATTTGTAAGTGCTTAATAAAAAATGACTTCATCACAAATATTAATATGTAGACATATCACTAGACAGTAGTGGCCAAAAATATACTTCAGATATTGTTGATCAGCTGGAATAATGGTGGGGTCAAATATCTAGCCTTTAATATTTGTATAGAATTATATTTGCAAGTCATGAGCTGAAAATTGTGTGTGATTGCGTAGCCCAAAATTACAACTATGTCCCTTTTTTTGACACAGGATGACCTCAGCCAGGAGGAGGCCTTGACCAGTGGGAGAGAGGAGGAGGCCTTGCCCAGTGGGAGAGAGGAGGAGGCTGTGGCTGGGCCCAGTAGAAGCCGCAGTGTCAGGTGCCTCCCCTCCGCATTCTCACCAAAAGGCCCAGAAGAATGACCCAAACTAAGGAGGAATCCCTAGCCCTCATTCGTGAAGCCAGCCAAATCCCCAGCACACCACCCAATGCAGAGGAGACGTATGGGACATATATGGCCACCAGATTGCTGGAATTGGAAAAGGGGCAACGCCTCCTCTGTGAGGGTTTAATTTTTCAGGCCTATCAGAAGGGCTTGAGAGGGGAGCTTACTGCTACAACCTATCTAGCAGATGAAGCCACTCCTCCTCCTCCTCCTCCTCCTGCCCCAAGTACACCACTAGAGGCCCAGCCTCCGAGGAAGACTGCAGCGAATCGTGGAGGGAAGGCTGCAGAGAAGCCTGCAGGGAAGGCTCCACGGAAGACTCGAAAGTGATTGCCTGGTTTCTGTCTGGTCTGACTGTGCTCCCTAGTTGCAAGATACCAATTTTATTGTCATAAAACTTGATGTGTGTCCTGGGGGACGAAAGGCTTCACAGATTCTAACAGTGTCTCCAGTGTTGCCTTCCTAATTTTTGGTTAACCCAAATAAATGGATTTTTTAGTTACCTTACATTATTGACTATGTGTTTTGAGTCCAAAATGACATTTTGTTTGGGAGTAGACAGGTACAGGTCAAAAAGACTATGGGGTTGATTTAATAAAAGCAAATAGACTGTGCACTTTGCAGAGGGCAGTTGCCCTCTGCAAGTGCAATTGCTCCAGAGCTTAGGAAATGAGGTAAGGCTTGACTTTGCAAAGAGTACCCAATCCTGTGCAAGGAAAATTCAAAAATCAGCATTTTTGCTTGCACATGATTGGATGATGGAAGTCAGCAGAGCTTCTGCTCATTTACTAAGCTCTGGAGCAACTGCTCTTGCAGAGGGCAACTGCACTTTGCAAAGTGCACAGTCTTTTTACCTTTAGTAAATCAACTCCTATGTGTGTTTTGTCCAAAAGGCAAAATCATTTCTAAAATCAAGTGCAAAGTACTAATGAAAAGTGCACTTTAGAAATTGCACTGCAAGTGCACTTGTTGGAAGTGCAGTCACTGAAAATCTGAGGGGAAGAGCTGAAATGAGGGGAAGCTCGGCTGAATTTATCATACAATCATGTGCAAGAAAAAGGTTTTATTTTTTTGGGGTTCCTTGCATGTGCCCCTCGAATCCACAGCGAAGGCACTTCAAAATGCTCTTTCTGTGCAATTCCAAGTAGAATTTGCACTTGTAGTGAAAAATGAATTTGCCTTTGGAAAATAAACCCCCCTATGTCTAATTAACAAGGGACACCAACCTCATTAAGGTTCATTAAAACAACACAAAATATTAAGGTTATTGTGGTAACTTGAAACTACAAAAAAAAAAAAAAGTTTGTATAATTTAGCACACATTGTAAAATAGATAGTGTTTAAGTCTAAAAAAAAAAAAAATGAGTCCAAAATCTAATTTAATACTTTATTTATGGAGATCTGGCTTTTTAAAAATATCATATTAGTCATGGCATGAGGATAAATCATGAAGAAAATACTTTGTGAGAAGTCTGTGTGAATAAAAAGCAACCAAACAACTTCATTCCTCTTGCAATATAAAGAAAAAAAAACGCTGTATTAAAAGATCACAGAAGAGGAATGTGCTAGCTTCAATACGAAGGCTAGTTTTACCAGACCGAGCGCTTCCGCCTTGTAATTGCTTCAGAGCATGCGTCAGTTTGAGTTCGTCGGACTAGCACACAGACGACCCTTTTGTCTGCTAGAAAGAAGAGTCCGTCGGATAGATTTAAAACATGTTTCAAATCTAAATCCATCCAACTTTTGAGCAAACAAAGTCCGCTGGAGCCCACACACGATCGAATTGTCCGACGAAATCCAGTACGCCGGACCAAGTCTGCCGTAAAGTCCGCTCGTGTGTACGCGGCATTAAACTAGGTAAGTTCACACATCTTTTTTTTTACATGGGTTAGGCAGAATAGGTATCAAGAGAGGGGATTGAACATTTTAGTTTTAGTAACTATTAGGCTGGAAATCTACTTTAACAGCTACTAAGCAGGAGCCCATTAAGGCTACATTTATTGCAGTTCCCTCTAGTGATAAATTCACAAATCTGTATGTTAAAATAGAACTCAAGCCAGAAATAACAAGATGGAAAAAAAAGCCCATTAACCACTTCCAGCCCTTAGGACGTATCTGTGCGTCCTCAGGGGGAAGCGGTTATACTGAGACCTTTTGGACCACTGATCTCACAATAAACAGTACCTGTCACTACTCCAGCTTTCACAAGGGGTGTTGTTTCCCTTGTAATAGCACTTTAGTTGAATCAAAAAAAATTAAACAAACGGTGTAAAAAACTATTTTAAGTTAAATAAATTATAACATTTTAAAGTATCCCCCATCACCCATGCTCACGTGCAAATGCGAATGCACATGTAGAGACCGCACATGTAGGTAAACGAAAGAAAGAAATAAAGAAGAAGAACTCCGAGCTATGGGAAAATGAAATTAAATTAAAGCTGCTCCCCTCAAAGTACTTGACAAGCATGTTTTGAGCTATGGGGGGTGTATAATAATAATAAGGGGGCGCTAATAATAAATATGTGTACCAATAAAGTGCTAGCGGTCAATATTTCATGAACAATGTGAACAATTAATTACAAATATACAAAATGCATCATTTCATACTCATAAGTGAACAATGAAAACAAAAATTAAAGTGCAAAGTGCATCAGTAAACAGCCAGCAGATATATAAAAAAAAGGTCCATAAATTGTGTGAAGTTTTCTGATCTGTTACACCATCACCACTGCCAAAAGCAATTCTGAATACAGCGACACCCAGTGAATGAAGGTAAGGAAACTACCAGACCACCATGACCTCTTTAATTGAAAAGATAGGTCAAGTGGGGCTTTGTATGATAATAATCTGTATTCTGTACTGGTACCAAATGGATAAGCCAGGAGAAGCTACGCCACAATGATGTTCAGAGAAAAATGGAAAAAGGCAATACCATAGCGTAATTCCGTTTATTTAAACGAAGAAATATAAAAACAACAGGCTAAATGGCCGCTTACTTTAAAAGTGCCTTTCCCCGACACTGAAGGTACAGGCTCAGCACTATCAGGTCACATGAGAAGCAGCCGCCTCGCTTGCTCGCGCTTGTTGTGGATCGGTGTGCTTTACACCTCCTGGAAAGCTAGACCCGGAAGTGGCCGGAAATGATAATGTGACAGACCTAGCCGGGACAGAGGCTTTTGGAGGGGACTGAATGCCAGCCTCTTGCCTACCGATTATGGGCCCCGGCATTTGGGAGAACGGTGCTCGTTGTGAGCTGTATGCCTGGGGACCCTGAAGGTGGTGTTACTTTAGATTCAGGTCCATGTCCCCCACGACACATAGACTCTGGGGACCCTGGATATGCCATTGTGACGGGAGTCACTAATGGGGGCACAAGGTGAATGAGAACCCCACTATGATCTGTGCTAGTCAGACTCAATGCTGTATACATGTATATATAATGTGTGCTGTCTCATTATGTTGTGTACTATTTGGTGTGATGGTTGGGGTGTGACTGTATTCTATTGTCTATTGTGGCTGTCTGCCTCAACTATTATGGGATGTCTAAGTGTCTTGCTGTGAGGAAAGAGGGAGGGGGGATTCCTCCAGCATTGTCATTGGACGGTTTAACCCGCCCTGTTTTCCAAGGGTGGGGGGAAGTGTTTTGAAGTGGGATCTATATATCATGTGTTTGAATAAAGATTCATTCCTGCTTGAACATCAAGACACACAGAGCCTCGTCTCTTACTAGGGGGAGAATTATTTGTATGGGTTCCTTTGGCTGATTGAAGTGTTCGGTAGCTGCCTTTGTGTTTGGGTATGGAATGTCCTAAATGACTTTAACCCCTTTCATACTCGGGTGTCGTTACAACTGGTGGCAAGCAACGGGATCATTCCCACAGCCCAGAAGGACAGCTACAAAAGGACACAGGACAATGGAAGCACAGTATGAACGGCTAAAGCGCTCTACCCTCAAGGACTTACTGGAGAACCGGGGCCGACCTGCCAACAACCATAAGAAGAGGGACATTATCGCAGAACTAGTCGAAATGGATAGAGCCGAAAGACCTAACAAAACCGGAAGGCCCAGCGTAACAGACAGGACACCTGAAGAGGCAAGTTTTGATCAGGCTGTTAACATAAGACTGGCACATTATGGTCCTAACCCTACAGCGGAGATCATAGACCTAGTTATAGCAGCTGTGGATGCAAACTGACCACAGCAAAGAGGTGCTGCAGCAGCAGAAGTCACAGCAGCTCCAACTGAAAGGAGAGGAGAGGTACAGATACCAGCCGCCATGAAAGAGGAATTCAGAAGGAGGTTGCGAGAGATGCAGATACAGCATAGAGGGCCAGTATCAGAGCAGGTCCTGCTGGGAGGGTCTGATTCTATCCGAACTCTGGAAGGAAGCACTAGCCCGTGAGCAGTGACACTTGGGATAAAGTTCTTCCCTCCATCCATGTAAGGTACTGGTCGCAGTATGAAGTACGAATGCTGTTATTGGGGGAACAGCCGAAGCAGGAGTGGACAGCTGAGTTAAGCAAGCTGATCCGAGCAGAGATGCGGTTGGACGAGAGCTACAGAGCCCTCTGGTGGTATGTAGCCCAAGAGTGCCCGTGGTCAGCAGATGACAGCCCCACGGAAGGCTTTGACTATGATGGCCTGGGATTGTTGTATTGGAGGCTGTCCAGGGACCCTGACTTTGGGAGTGAACGGGAGTGGCGTTTGGAGGAAATAATGGAGCACAGAGAGCGAAGACTGAATATCTCGGAAGGGCACTGGGCACAGGATGATTTGGAGTTACTGGCCGTTCAGGAATGGGAGCAGGAGATCGCTTACAGACAGCTGCTAGACTCTGCTCAGCAGCAGGGTGGAGCTCCCTTTGCCTAGGACTATCAGGAAATACCAGTTGACAACTCCAAAATCCTGGCTGAAGAATCAGCAGTGGAAAATCTGGAGATTGCCATCCCCAAAGCTGAAGTGCTGACAACAGGGCAGAGTTCTGCTAACCTCTGCCCAGCACTGATAGCATCTTCTGGGTTCCACAGACATGAGATTGTGAACTTCTATCCCCAGACACCAGTTGCAGAGACCAGAGATTTGATAGACTTTTCTGCTGAGGAAGAACAACCTGATGAGCCTCCAGCAGAAGAGCTGGTATCAGGGCCAAACTTCAGTGTGCTCTGCCCAGCACCAACAGCAGTATCTGTGGAGTTGCAAGGAACTTCCCCAGCTGAGGCGCTGCTGACCGGACAGAGGGTCTAAGACATCTGCCCCACACCTGTGGCAGTTCCAGAGGCTCATGGTGAGAAGGTGGCAATCACTTCCCAGTGGATTTCAGAGATACAGGGAGGAGAAGCAGCCATTTTCCTTACCCAACAAGGGTTTGTGCACCTGAGAGACAGTACCAGTGAAAGGAAGTTCTAACAGCAGACGGCGCCCCAGAATGATGACACCAACCCAGCTGAAGCGCTGGCAACCGGGCAGAGTGCTACCAACCTCTGCCCAGCACCGACAACAACTACAGAGTTCCAGGGAGCCGGGGCAGTCGGCCTCCCTCCCCAACAGTTAGCCGGAGCAGATGGTGTGGGGTTTCCAGCAGTAGGGCTGGAAACAGGGCAGAGTGCTGCTGGCCTCTGCCCTCAACTAACAAAGGACGAATTTCCTGTAAGGGTGGATGGGGCTTCAGTCTCCACCTGTATACCCCAGGGATGCTGGGCAGTTGGCCCAGATCCCCAACAGCATGATGGAGTGAGCTCAGTCACCCTGTCTTCACTCCAGCAGCTGAAAGGACTCCAGAGAGAAGGGCCAGTCCAGGCCTCTCCCCAGCAGCGGGCATGTTCTCTGAGAGAGGCAGAGGTTGGCTGGGTGAGTAATACTCTGTTTGGAACAATTTGTTTGGGGTACTGTGTGAATACCAGCATTAGAGGACAGGAACTACTGACTAACTTCGGAGTCAACCCGTCTGGTCTCCTCCTGTGTTAGTCTCCTGCCGAAAGGGGAGAAATGTGACAGACCTAGCCGGGACAGAGGCTTTTGGAGGGGACTGAATTGCCTACCGATTATGGGCCCCGGCATTTGGGAGAACGGTGCTCGTTGTGAGCTGTATGGCTGGGGACCCTGGAGGTGGTGTTACTTTAGATTCAGGTCCATGTCCCCCACGACACATAGACTCTGGGGACCCTGGATATGCCATTGTGACGGGTGACAAGGTGAATGAAAACCCCACTATGATCTGTGCTAGTCAGACTCAATGCTGTATATATGTATATATAATGTGTGCTGTCTCATTATGTTGTGTACTATTTGGTGTGATGGTTGGGGTGTGACTGTATTCTATTGTCTATTGTGGCTGTCTGCCTCAACTATTATGGGATGTCTAAGTGTCTTGCTGTGATGAAAGAGGGAGGGGGGATTCCTCCAGCAGCCCCCTTGTTAAGACTGTTTACTGATGAGAAGTTAAACACACCTGACCTGTGTGTCCATTGTCATTGGACTGTTTAACCCACCCTGTTTTCCAAGGGTGGGGGGAAGTGTTTTGAAGTGGGATCTGTATAACATGTGTTTGAATAAAGATTCATTCCTGCTTGAAACTCAAGACACACAGAGCCTCGTCTTGTACTTGGGGGAGAATTATTTGTATGGGTTCCTTGTTCGGCTGATTGAAGTGTTAACCCCTTTCATACTCGGGTTGTCGTTACAGATAATGTAACCGGGGTATGCCTCGACGTACATTTCGTCGTGACGACTTCGTCAGGAAGCGTCCCAGTCACTAAATGAGCTGAGTTTTTATTACCTCAGATTCGATGGGATTGGTCAAAAAAGTGCTAGAGAACTGATCCCATCTAGTGGGTGAGTTTCTATTTTCCCAGATTCAACGGAATCCGTTGAATAAGTGTTAAAGGACTGATGCCATCTACTGAGTAATAAGAATTACTACCGCCTCGAGCAGAAGTGAGTAATGCTGTTCACACTTCACCTGGCTGCAACATTGATAATAAACATACTAAAAATAGATGACAACAATTTAATTGACAATAGGTGTAAAATATGTATGTTTTGATATAAACTATTAAATAGGATTATAAACTAAATATTAGACTAACTTTATTAGCACAATAACATTGTTTATGATGACTACATAGTATACTATTACTGGTGCCATCTCGTGGATAACAAATGAAGCCACTAACACCTCAAGCAAAAAACAAAAGGCATCGCTATTCGCAATTAACCTGGCTTGCATTGATGGTAGACATACTATAAACTATTGTTAAAAAAAATGGATAGAAAATTAATTAAGTGGAATAATAACAAGAATCCTTGTATACTAACATTAAACAAAAAGATCGGCTTACCGCAGTAAAATGGGCCTTGAAAAATCAATCCCAGTTAAAATCAGCACAAATAAAATACCTGATAGAAGGATTACAACTGGCTATGACAACCATTTTTGGTATCATGTATTACATTATAATCAAATTAAAGGAGTCACAATGGGGGCTCGTTATGCCCCTAGTGTGGCCAACTTAGTACTTAATAAACGGGAACAAGAGTACATCTGTAAACACTAGTGGGGCAGCCTCAAACTATACAAGAGGTACATAGATGACATCGTGTTACTATGGGAGGGCTCTGAAACTAGCCCAGTCAAGTTCATAGAAATGATGAACATTAATAACTACGGGCTAAAATTCACAGCCGTATGGGACAAGACGTCAATCAGCTATTTAGATCTAGTACTAACCAATACAAATACTAAAATTACCACACATACGTTTTTCAAAGATACTGATAGGAACAGTTATGTACGCATACAAAGTTGCCACCATCCTAAATGGCTTTCAGCAATTCCCAAGGGACAATATATGGGGTTAAGGAGGAATTATTTTACCATAAGGGATTATGAAGCACAATCCTCCATCCTCATCAAGAGATTTGTTGAAAAAAGTTACTCTCCCCAGGCACTGCAGCAATGCCAAACACAAGTTCTACTTATGAATAGAGATGACCTCCTGACAAAAAAATCCAAAGTACCTTTTAGAGCAGACACAGCCTTTCTGACAGGCTTTAATCGCCAGTATAAAGAGGTAGAAAAAGTTTTCAAAAAATACTGGCCCATTCTTCTCAAAGAAAAAGACTTGAAAAATGTGCTACCTGTGAAGCCACAGTTCATCTACAAAAGGGCACCAGGACTACGTAATAGAATTGCGCCCAATGTTCCAGATCCTCCTAAAACCTTGTCCACCTTCCTGGATAGGGAAGGTTTTCATTACTGCACCAGGTGCAAAGCATGCAAAACCTCTAAGAGAACAAAAAGAAAAATTGATAGTGTTTTAATCAGTAGTAACTAAACACAATTTTAAAATTAAATATGTAGGCAGAACTACACGCAAATTACGCGTTAGAATTAATGAACACATAGCAAATATCACCAACGGCTTTCCAAAACACAGAGTATCTAATCACTTTAGATTATTTCATAACCAAGAGCCCACATTATTAACATTCTATGGGATCAACAAAGTAAAAAAACACTGGAGAGGGACAAATTTGAAAAAATCTGTATAACAAAATGAAACAAAATGGTTATATAATTTAGACACTTTACAACCAGCAGGCCTTAATATAGATGTCGACCTAAATTGTTTCTTAACTAATGATTCGTTTGTAATATATTCTTTGGCTTATTAGATCTGCCTATATATTAAAATAGGTAAACTTGAATGGTATTGCAGTGATATTTTTGGTATAACATCTATTCAGGTATTGATTGGGTCTGGGTACTATACAGGGGGTCCCCGGGTTACAAACAAGCTAGGGACTGTAGGTTTGTTCTTAAGTTGAATCTGCTTGTAAGTCGGAACAGGTACATTTTTTAAGTGTAGCTCCAGCCAAAAAAACTATTTTTAAGCTTTTTGGATAGCATAGGGAAGGGTTATCACCCCTGTAACATTTGTTCTGCTGTTTGTGCACCTCTTCAGAAGATTTCACCTCACTTTTTGTCCCAATGACAATTGGATTTTGAAAATTTTGGGTTGTTGTGGAAACAAGCCTTGGTGATAAAGCATCAGTGGAAGTACCTTTTCCCCATAATAACTCTTACAGGAGTGAATTTCCCTTCCTAGGGGTAGATTTCCTCTCACTTCCTGTTGTCTCTCTCCGTTTGTAAGTAGGAGTCGTTTGTAAGTCGGATGTTTGTAACTAGGGGACCCCCTGTATATGGTTTTACACAACTAACATAGTATATGCTCAATCTTAGTTATTGGGCATATTAGTTAGCAGCAATACAACATTTAGTTACTAAAGATAATGATGTTGTATAAATAGAGGTAGCCAATAGTTTTATAGTTATTATTCCACTTAATTAATTTTCTAGCCATTTTTTTAAACAATAGTTTATAGTATGTCTACTATCATTGCAAGCCAGGTTAATTGCGAATAGTGATGCCTTTTGTTTTTTGCTTGAGGTGAGTATACTATGTAGTAATCATAAACAATATTATTGTGCTAATAAAGGTAGTCTAATATTTCTATTCTATTCTATTTTATTCTATTCTATTCTATTCTAATATTTATAATCCTATTTAATAGTTTATATCAAAACATACATATTTTACACCTATTGTCAATGAAATTGTTGTCATCTATTTTTAGTATGTTTATTATCAATGTTGCAGCCAGGTGAAGTGTGAACAGCATTGCTCATTTTTGCTTGAGGCTGTAGTAAGTCTTATTACCCACTAGATGGCATCAGTCCTTTAACACTTATCTGACAGATTCCGTTGAATCTGGGAAAATAAAAACTCTAGATGGTATCAGTTCTCTAGTACTTATTCGACCAATCCTATCGAATCTGAGGGAATAAAAACTCAGCTCATTTAGTGACCGGGACGCTTCCTGATGACATCATCACGACGAAACGTACGTCGTGGCATACCCCGGTCACATTATCATTTCCGGCCACTTCCAGGTCTAGCTTTCCAGGCGATGGAACGCACCCGATCCACAACAAGCACGAGAAAGCGAGGCGGCTGCTTCTCAACTCACCTGATAGTGCTAAGCCTGTACCTTCAGTGCCGAGGAAAGGCACTTTTAAAGTAAGTGGCCATTTGGCCTGTTGTTTTTATATTTCTTCTTTTAAATAAACGGAATTACGCTATGGTATTGCATTTTTCCATTTTTCTCTGAACATTATTATGGCGGAGCTTCTCCTGGCTTATCCATTTGGTACCAGTACAGATTACAGATTATTACCATACAAAGCCCCACCTGACCTATCTTTTTAATTAAAGAGGTCATGGTGGTCTGGTAAGTAGGAGACTTGCCTTCATTCAAACGGTGATTGTAACCTGTAAAGGTTTTTAAAGTGTCACCTATGGAGATTTTTAGGCTCAGTAGTTTGTTGACATTTCACAGGCTTGCGGTATTTTAAACCTTAGCATGTTTGGTGTCAACTCGGTGTATCATTATCTTTTATATTTTGCAACAAAAGTGGGTATTTTTATTAATATTATTATACAGAGTTTATATAGCACCAACAGTTTCCGCAGCGCTTTAAACAATTACAATTACAATTACACCTCTGTTTGTTTGGGCCTCTGCTTTCAGAAAATATATAATGTTTTGCAATCCTAAGTAATTTTTGAGCAAAAAAAATGCTGATGTTACATATACTGTATGTGAAAAAAATGAAAAGTTGCCCTGGGCAGAAAGTGGTTAAGGATAAAAAAAAGACAAAAAAAAATGATTTTGTTGCAATATACTCTTCATTTCAGAGATTTCTTCCTTGGCAGTATTTTTTCCTGCCACTGCATGCCCAGCATCATTCATTCCCTGCTCTTCTAAGCCCAGGTCACCCTGGAACTGCCCATGTGTTACTGGACAGTGAAAGGAAAAGTAGTACAGTCATGACCTAATCACAAGCTAGTCACATTGCTTTGTCTTTCTATTAGCATGCTTCTTGGCAACACATGAACCAATTGGCTCATTCAGTTCAGAGTTCAGATATAAATACATTAACAAAAATATGAGTTTAAAAAATGTGAAAGTCACTTAAAAAATATGTTTTTAACCACTTCAGCCCCGGAAGGATTTACCCCCTTCCTGACCGGCCATTTTTTGCGATATACGGCACTGCGTCACTTTAACTGACAAATGTGCGGCCGTGCGACGCTGTACCCAAACAAAATTGGTGTCCTTTTTTCCCCACAAATAGAGCTTTCTTTTTTTGGTATTTGATCACCTCTGCAATTTTGAAAAAAAAAACACAATATTTTTACTTTTTGCTATAATAAATATCCCCAAATTCTTTTTAAAAAAACAAATTTTTCCCTCAGTTTGGGCCGATATGTAATCTTCTAAATATTTTTGGTAAAAAAAATTGCAATAAGCGTATGATGATTGGTTTTCGCAAAAGTTATAGAGTCTACAAAATAGGGGATAGATTTATGGCATTTTTATTATTTTTAAAAAATTTTTACTAGTAATAGCAGCGATCTACAATTTTTATTGGGACTGCAATATTGTGGCGGACAAATCGGACACTTTTGAAACTTTTTTGGGACTATTGACATATATACAGCAATCAGAGCTAAAAATAGCCACTGATTACTGTATAAATGTCACTGGCAGGGAAGGGGTTAACACTAGGGGGTGATAAAGGGGTTAACTGTGTTCTAACTGTGGGGGGATGGGACTGCCTATGGGAGGAGACTGATCAGTGTTCCTATATACTAGGAACACACGATCTGTCTCCTCTCCCCTGACAGGACATGGACCTGTGTGTTTACACACACAGATCCTCGTTCTGGCTCTGTCAGGAGAGATCACATGTGCCCGGCCGACATATCGGCCACTGGGCACGCACATCGGCTCCTCAGTACCGTGGCAGGTGCGCCCCCTATACCCCTTAAAGCGGCCGCTGTACAGCTATGGCAATTCGCGCAGGGGAGCCATTCTGCCGCCGTCAAACGACGGCGGGTGGTCGGCAAGCGGTTAAGTAATGGCAGCAATTTTAACTCTGATATGAACACATTAGAAATGCACTATCCTCTCGCAGATCCCCTGCTGATCAGAGCAGAGGGGGTGGATGACAGGTCTCTGTCCACTCAGTTTATGCAGCGCAAACACAGACAGAGCCCGCACTGCTTTATGGGCAACTGGGTGTCTGTTTACACCTGATTACCCTCTGATCTGCCTACACATAGGAGAAGGGATCTCCCTCCATTTGGTTTTAGAGAAGCGAATCGGAGGTAGGCAGGTGTAAACGGACACAGGTCCGTTTACACCCGCTCATCCATAGGGATGAATGATCTGCCTGAAAAACTGACAGGGGGGCCTGATCGCAATGGTCCTGTGACAGGGGCCTTAATGCCTATATGTTTCCTAATTGTTAGCTTTTTTTGGACCCCCACCCATTAGGCTGTAATTGGGCTTTAAGGGGAAAGTATAGTCAATCTACAGGTAAATTTAGATACATATGTGATTAATAATTATAATCATATTATTATTATTATTCTACAGGATTTATATAGCGCAGTTTGTGCAGCGCTTTACAACATCGGGGAAGATAGTACCGTTACAAAACAATTCAATACAGGAGGGATCAGAGGACCCTGCTCGTTAGAGCTTACAGTCTAGAAGGGAGGGTCAAGTGAAACAAAGGGGAGTAGATGTGGGGGATGATCAGATGGACAAAATGAAAATACAGTTGTTAGGTGTGGGTAGGATAGGCTTCTCTGAAGAGGAGGGTTTTCAGGGATCGTCTAAAAGCTAATAGAGTAGTAGATAGATGAACAGATTGGGGTAAGGAGTTCCATAGGCTTGGAGAGGCTCTGGAAAAGTCCTGGAGATGAGCATGGCAGGAGGTGATGAGAGAGCTAGAGAGCAGGAAGTCTTGAGAAGAGCGAAGAGAACAATTAGGTTGGTATTTTGAGACTAGGTCAGTGATGTAGCTGGGTGCAGAGTTGTGTATTGCTTTGTAGGTAGTTGTTAGTATTTTGAATTTAATTTGTTGGGTGAGCGGAAGCCAGTGGAGGGATTGACAGAGAGGAGTAATAGAGACAGAGTGGTTGGTAAGGTGGATAAGTCTTGCAGCAGCATTCATGATGGACTGAAGGGGGGATAGAGTATGCAGAGGTAGGCCAATGAGGAGGGAGTTGCAGTAATCGAGGCGAGAGATGACCAGGGAGTGAATTTAGAGCTTTGTTTGTGTCACTGGTTAGAAAGGGGAGTATTTTGGAGATGTTCCGGAGGTTGAGGCAGCAAGATTTGGACAGTGATTGGACATGGGGCTTAAAGGGAAGTTCAGAGTCCAGGACTACTCCTAGTACCTTGGCATGTGGGGATGGGCTGATAGTTGTGCCATCAATTTTGACCGAGAGATCTGGGGAAGAGCATGTGGGGAAGGAAAAATGATAAGTTCGGTTTTGGATAGATTAAGTTTGAGGAAGTGGTGTGACATCCAGACTGATATATCTGATAGTAAAATAGTGATACGTGAGGAGACTGAAGGAGTGGGTTGAAGGAGAAAAAGAAAAAGATTTGGGTGTCGTCAGCGTAGAGATGGTATTGGAAGATGTGGTAGGCTGACCCAGGGAGGAGGTGTAGATTGAAAATAGGAGAGGTCCAAGAACAGAACCTTGGGGGGACCCAAACAGAGAAAGGAAGAAGAGAGGAGGCAGTAGAATTGTAGGTAGCGCTAAAGGTGCGGTTAAATAGGGTGACTGTAGCATTTGTGAGGGAACAGGATCCAGAGGGCAGGTGGTAAGATGGACATTAGTAAGTAATTTAGCAACCTCTTCTATAGTGGTGGGGTTGAAAGAGGGAAGTAATGATTGTACCTGTAGACATGAGGTGTAAGGCATGGAGGGTGTCTGAACAATAGAGATCTCCTCGCGAATTGTATCAATCTTCTGTTTGCAGTGATTGGCAATCTCCTGAGCAGGGAGTGAGTTAGTGAGTGGAGGCAGTGGAGGGCGAAGTAGAGAGTTGAAGGTAGAGAAGAGTTAACGGGGACAGGATGATAAGTTTTTAATGAGGGGGATGAAATAGGTCTGCTTGGCAGTGAGGAGGCTGGAATTGTATTTTTGGAGGGCAGATTTATACTGGCTGAAATCTTTCTGGGACTTCGCGTTACGCCACAGGCGCTGGAGACTTCTAGTGTGATCTGTTTGCCAGGGTTGAAAGGGGCGGGGCCTGACTCTGTGTGTAGTTAGGGGGGCCAGTGTGTCCAGTGAGGCTAGAAGTGAAGTGTTGTAGACAGAAGTGGCTAGGTTGGTGCAGGACAGAGGTGCGATTTTGTCATAGAGGTGGTCAGTAGCAGAGTAGAGAAGAGAAGGTTTGAGATGGCGAAGGTTTCTACGGGTAACTGTTAGGTGTATGGAGGGTGAAGAAGCAGAGGTGAGGAAGAGAGTGAAGTTAATAAAGTAGTGATCAGAGCGAGGGTAAGGATAGTTGGAGATGTTGCATGGCGTGCATAGGTGGTAAAAGACGAGGTCAAGGGTGTTGCCTTCAGAGTGAGTAGGAGCATGTATCCATTGCTTCAGGTCAAAGGAGGAGGTTAGACTGAGAAGTTTGGAAGTTGTAGGAATGTTAGTATTAGTAGGGATGTTGAAGTCCCCAAGAATGATTGTGTGGATTTCAGAAGAGAGAAAGTAGGGCAGCCAGGCAGAGAAGTCATCAAGAAAGGATGATACTGGACCAGGGGGCCGGTAGATCACAGCTATCCTTAGAGAAACTAGGGAGAAGAGACGAATGCAGTGCGCCTCAAATGAGGTGACAGAGAGGGAGGTGGGTGAAGTACTTGAAAGGTGCTATGTGGGTCTAAAAGGATTCCAACACCCCCTCCTTTGTGTCCACTGGGTCTGGGGGAGTGAGTCCAAAGAAGACCACCTTGGGATAGAGCAGCAGAAGACGCAGTGTCGGATTCGTGAAGCCAGGTTTCGGTAATGGCAATTAGATTAAATGAGTTAGTGATAAAGAGATTGTGGCGGGAGGTGAGTTTGTTACAGATAGAGCGAGCATTGCAAAGGGCGCAAGAGAAAGGGAGTCTGGTCTTGGGAAGCAGAGAAATGGGAACTAGATTGTGTGCATTGCTGCTGCAGCCAGAGGGTGTACGATAATGGGCGTGTTGAGTACAGTTAGATGAAGGAGGCCTAGAATTTGGGGAAACATCACCAGAAGATAGGAGAAGAAGGGTGAAGGAGGTATTGTGGGAGTGTGATTTATATGAGGGGACATGCCCCAGTGGTTTGGAGTATTGGGAGTGTGGATTTAGAATTAGCCAGAGTTGGTGAGTGCAGTAATATGGAGAGGACAGAAGTGAGGGTGTTATATATAAGGTGTGGGGTGGAGAAAAGGGGTGCAGGAGAGATAGTTTAAGGATAGAAGACAGCTGTCAGAAGGAGTGGTAGGTAGACATTGCATTTTAGAATGGGGAGGAAGAGCTGAAAGTGTAAACAAGGTCACCTGTATATGGTGCATATTAATATTTTAGAAATGTTGTACATGATTTACAGGTTGAAGGGAACAGCCATACTTTTACAGTACATTTACAGACTTTGCCTGCATGTCTATCACCTCTGCATTTATTTTTCAGCTATAGGTATTTCATGATTACAGTTTTACTTTAAAGATAACATATCCCTACAGCTATGTAGGTTCTCATTGCTGATGTCCATCCCCAAAATACTAGTTGCCTGCCTTTCTCTAGCTTTAATTTTGGACTCAATGAAGTATGCAGATCAGGAATGTCCGAGTGAAGACAGAATAAATTCATTGACTTAGAAAGTACCAAAGCCAGTAAATCATCAAGGTAGCCAGTAAACTAGTATATTTAGAATGACAGGTTAGCAATGACAGTACAGGTTTCTTTAAGCAGGGAATCCCAATTTCATCTAAAAACAGGAAAATAAAGTTCAAACTGCACTCACTTGCAATCACATGCTCTGATATATAGATGACCACTAGAGGGAGCATTTACAATTCTATATATGGAATACAATCAGGGCTGCTGATAGTAATCTCAGGGTCCCATACAGACTACCTGACAGGGCCACCCCCCAAGAAAATATTAGAGCTATATTTTGCTAAAAATACAATAAAATCATTATTATTAGCAGACACAAATACAACATTGCTCACAGAATTCCTGCTAGATATAAAAGATAAAACTGAGTTAATAAATAAAAATGAAAATGAGATGAAAAAAATATACAGGCTGGGCAGTTGGAGCTCCGGGATTAACAAAGTTACAGAGATAACAACTCAGGAGCAGAGCTAACATTAGAGCCAGCACTGGGAGGGGGGGGGGCGCACTGGGAGGAGAATTAGTGAGGGATGACTGTCTCTTTTTCAGCAGATAAAAGCTGGCAGCAGGGACAGGGGGAGAGACCAGCTTTCATCTGTTGGAGGAAGATTTCTGCTATTGTCGGTAATCACTAATCCCCTCCTGTGTGGGCCCCCCTGTGTACTCGGGCCCCCTGTCAGCGCCCTGAATACAATCATCAGATTCGGAACAGTAAGCAAATAAAAATCTGAATGTCTTTTCAAAATGTGCTCTGCTAATCATGCTGATAGTGACGGCCAATGACATCAGTTAAACTCTGGGCTGATTTAAAATAGCTGGAAAAATCTGATCACAATTACAGCAATTACCATGACAATCAGTCTGATTTCCTGTTTTTTTTTTCCAGGGAATTGAAAAAATGAGAAATCTGACTAGTTTTTATGGTCAACAATACACATTGTAAAGACTTTCTTTTCTCAAATTGTCAAGTTATATAAATCATGTACTGGGAAGAGTACAGAGGCTGTCCAGTGGCGTACCTATGGGGGGGCGGGCCGCCCTGGGTGCCACACATTGGGGGGTGTCAGGCCAGCTATCAGGGAAGGGATAAGGCAGGGCGGGTGCTCTGTAGCTGCGGCTGGCTCTCTATATTCGTGCGTGTCAGCAGCGATGCTCCTCTGTTATTCAGCTCACAGTCGGGCTCTTTCTGCCACCTCTGGCTGCTTCCTGCATGTACACCCCTCGTGGATTGCAGCTCCTCTCGTGTCTCACAGGGACATGTAGAAACAGGACCTGGGACTAGGGAGACCACCTTACAAGTGGGGGCTGTGAGTACAAGTGAAGGTAGGAGGCTGTTTGTGTACGGGGGGGGGGGCAACTGAGTGTGTACAGGTAGGTGTGTGTGTGTGTGGGGGGGGGGGCTGAGTGTGTACAGGTGTGTATGTGTGGGGGGGGCTGAGTGTGTACAGGTGTGTGTGTGTGGTTGGGGGGGGGCAACTGAGTGTGTACAGGTAGGTGTGTGTGTGTGGGGGGGGGGCTGAGTGTGTATAGGTGTGTATGTGTGGGGGGGAGCTGAGTGTGTACAGGTGTGTGTGGTTGGGGGGGGGGGGCAGCTGAGTGTGTACAGGTTTGTGTGGGCAGCTGAGTGTGTACAGGTGTGTGTGTGTGTGTGGGCAGATGAGTGTGTACAGGTGTGTGTGTGGGGGGGGGGGCAGCTGAGTGTGTACAGGTGTATGTGTGTGTGTGTGTAGGCAGCTGAGTTTGTACAGGTGTGTGTGGGCAGCTGCTGAGTGTGTACAGGTGTGTGTGTGTGTGTGTGCGTAGACGTGTTTTGGGGAGCTGAGTGCTTAGACATGTTTTGGGGGGCTGACTGCACAGAGGTGTGAGGGGGACTGAGTGCATAGAGGTGTGAGGGAGACTGAGTGCGCAGAGGTGTGAGGGGGACTGAGTGCATAGAGGTGTGAGGGAGACTGAGTGCGCAGAGGTGTGAGGGGGACTGAGTGCGTAGAGGTGTGAGGGGGACTGAGTGCGTAGAGGTGTGAGGGGGACTGAGTGCATAGAGGTGTGAGGGGGACTAAGTGCATAGAGGTGTGAGGGGGACTGAGTGTGTAGAGGTGTGAGGGGGACTGAGTGCGTAGGGGTGTGAGGAGGACTGAGTGCGTAGAGATGTGAGGGGGACTGAGTGTGTAGAGGTGTGTGGGGAACTGAGTGCGTAGAGGTGTGAGGGGGGCTGAATGAATAGAGGTGTGAGGGGGACTGAGTGCAAAGAGGTGTGAGGGAGACTGAGTGGATAGAGGTGTGAGGGGGACTGAGTGCGTAGAGGTGTGAGGGGGACTGAGTGCGTAGAGGTGTGAGGGGGACTGAGTGCGTAGAGGTGTGAGGGGGACTGAGTGCGTAGAGGTGTGAGGGGACTGAGTGCGTAGAGGTGTGAGGGGGACTGAGTGCGTAGAGGTGTGAGGGGGACTGAATGCGTAGAGGTGTGAGGGGGACTGAGTGCGTAGAGGTGTGAGGGGGACTGAGTGCGCAGAGGTGTGAGGGGGACTGAGTGCATAGAGGTGTGAGGGGACTGAGTGCGTAGAGGTGTGAGGGGGACTGAGTGCGTAGAGGTGTGAGGGGACTGAGTGCGTAGAGGTGTGAGGGGGACTGAGTGCGTAGAGGTGTGAGGGGGACTGAGTGCGTAGAGGTGTGAGGGGGACTGAATGCGTAGAGGTGTGAGGGGGACTGAGTGCATAGAGGTGTGAGGGGGACTGAGTGCGCAGAGGTGTGAGGGGGACTGAGTGCATAGAGGTGTGAGGGAGACTGAGTGCGCAGAGGTGTGAGGGGGACTGAGTGCGTAGAGATGTGAGGGGACTGAGTGCGTAGAGGTGTGAGGGGGACTGAGTGCGTAGAGGTGTGAGGGGGACTGAGTGCGTAGAGGTGTGAGGGGGACTGAGTTCATAGAGGTGTGAGGGGGGCTGAATGCATAGAGGTGTGAGGGGGACTGAGTGCGTAGAGGTGTGGGGGGGGACTGAGTACATAGAGGTGTGAGGGGGACTGAGTGCGTAGAGGTGTGAGGGGGACTGAGTGTGTAGAGGTTTGAGGGGACTGAGTGCATAGAGGTGTGAGGGGGACTGAGTGCGTAGAGGTGTGAGGGGGACTGAGTGCGTAGAGGTGTGACTAAGGGGCTGAGTGCGTACAGGTGTGAGGGGGGCTGATTGCGTACAGGTATGATCAGTGAAGGGGGGTGCCAGATGGGAGGAGGGTGCCAGATATAGGATCCACCCCTGGCGCCAAAGGCTCTAGGTACGCTTCCGAGACTTCCATAACCAAACTCCTGAAAATAACTGATTACTTTGCAGTTTTTGGATCAGCACTTTCTGAGCCGTTGGTGTAAGATATCAGCCATTAAACAGCTGCATACCTATTCTGTGTCAGTGGCTCTGAAATTATTGAAAGCATTAGATCAGTATGACATTGCCAAGAACATGTTTGCAGGAGAGTGTACAACAAGCTTAAAAAAAAAAAATGAAAACGTATGAAAATGCATGCCTTGACATGTTGAAAATTCACAATACTGGATGCATTTTTTCAGCTCACAGTGGGAATCTGCCCTCGCAGTATACATTGTAGAATAATTGTACATTCAGTTTGTTATGAACTTGGTTCTTGGGTATCTGTTTTATAATTATTATTTTTTTATTTTGGTGATTAAATTTACATTTTCTTTGATATTAGTGATGATGATCTTCTGGATCAGAAAAAAGCTCACATACACCAGAAGAGGTCCAGGCGTGGCATTCCTCCTGTGTCTCCTAATGACTGCATCAAAGACAGTGTAGCTGCAGAAGCTTTTGATGATGTCTGGAAAAAGGTTATGGAATCCTTGAAAGAGCTCATTATTAAATCATGGGAATTTGGCACAGGTAATGAAAATGGTGATTAGGGATGGGCCAAACACCCTTTGGCTCGGTTCGCAGCAGAACATGCGAACAGGCAAAAAATTTGTGCGAACATGTGAGCCCTATTAAAGTCTATGGGACACAAACATGAAAAATCAAAAGTGCTCATTTTAAAGGCTTATATGCAAGTTATTGCCATAAAAAGTGTATGGGGGACCCGGGTACTGCCCCAGGGGAAAGGTATCAATGCAAAAAAAAAAGTTTTTAAAACGATTGTTTTTTCAGGAGCAGTGATTTTAATAACGCTTAAAGTGAAACTATACAAATGAAATATTCCTTTAAATATCATGCCTGGGGGGGGCGGGGGGGGGGGGGCGGGGGGGTCCCCTTAGTTTGCCTGTAAAGTGGCACGTCTGTGTGATGTATTTTAAAGGGCCGCAGCAAAATGAAATTTCTAAAGGGAAAAATTTCATTCAAAATTGCTTGCGGCTGTAATGTATTGCCAGCTCCCAGCAATATAGATATAAATCAAGGGAAAAATCGGCTGCAACATCGGTATGAGCTGTTTACTCTGTAATCCTGTACGTGTTTTGAACCATTGCCTTTTAATAAAATTGCTGAAATACTGCACTTAGAAGCATTTTTCTCTGCATATCTTTGTCTATCCAGAGCCCGCTTCTCTCCTTTAAGTGCTGCTCAAGTGCCTGTCAGCTTGCTATCCTGCTATCTTGGATAATCCTGAATGTAGCACCTAGGGGACCCTTCCAACAGAAGCGCTCCTACTTACCATTCTCCACAACCACTGTGTAGTAGTTCATCCTCAAAATTACCAGCAAAAACATTGAAGTCAATTCCAGCAGCATTAGCTCACCCTGCTCCCTCCTACAGCAGTGATTGGCAGCCTTTCTACCTTTGTAAACGCAGCGAATGTGCTCAGAGAGGGTGCATCGGGGTAACCTAAAGCTGCTAAGAAACTGAGTAGAATGACTTCAGCTCTTCTGCTGTGAAATTTAAATTGCTCCACTGTGACTGCAGCGATAGATGTCTGTAAAGGCTCATTTACTGCTTGCCTAAAATTGCCAACAATTCAAACCTGGCATATGATGAAGAGAATTCAAAAATAGAGGAGGCCACTGAAAGCCGCATGTCAAAGTGATCGGTCAATTTAGAAACATAGGTAGCTGTACTTACAGGTTAACTGCTAATGCCAGCCATAGACAAACGATGGGTGTTGTCAGTTCAGGTGACATGATGTTTGTGAGAGCCCACAGAAACCTTTATGGGTAATCTGACTGCTGCTGTTTCTGAATTCTGGTTGACCGCACGTCCAGTAAAATCACCTTTATTTCAGCAACTCCATAAAAACATATCCAAAAAAACAAATAGAGGGGAACAGCATTACCAGCTAACGCGTTTTACGCTCCCTTGGCGCTTAGTCATATGACTATGACTATGTGCTAAGGGAGCATAAAACGCTTTGGCTGGTGATGCTGTTCTGTCTTCTGCTACTTACGGGGAGGGCTTTTCTTTTAATGCTCAGAGCTACTCGGTTGTTTGTTAATTACCAGCCACTCGTTTCCACAGTGACTCACCTGGTTACCATTAACCTGCCTCATTAGACCAGCCTACATCCAGCCCCTTTTGGTTATTTAGGCAGCTTAGTTCATTCTATCCTCACCCTTGTGTGGTCAATACCTCCTGTGTGTTCCTGCTTTTGTTCCTGTGTATGACTTGGCCTGGCTGACTTCTCTTCCGTTACCTGTTTCTGACTTTGCTTCTCACTTCATTGACTCCTGGCTTCCTGATTCCGGCTCGTCTGATTACCCACTCTGGCATTCAAACCCTGGCTTCTGTTTTTTACTATGTTCCTGAACTGTGTTATTTTTGCTATTTCATTAAAGGTGAGATTGTAACTGCATGTTCTGTCTCCGCCTGGTTTATGGTTCCAGAAATGTTCCCCTCTGTTTGTGTTTTAGGATATCTTTTTATGGACTTACTCAAATAAAGATGATTTTACTGGACTTGCGGCCAACTAGAATTGTTTTTGCTCACTGGAACCTGTGATGGACGGGTCCAGCTCCTGGTCTGTGTGTTAGTGGAGGTGGAGATGGGAGATTGACCTAGAGCCGTGTTCACACACATCTATAGTTGTTAACCATGTTTTCCATGCAGATGAACTAAAACAATCAGAAAATATTCCAAGTACAGCGAATAAGTATCTTCACCTCCCAGTTCCACGGATAACATCAGCAACAACTGGAGTTCCCCCATCCCGAGGTTCAGAGGCACGGAGTATGTCCTTTGGCACTTATGTCTTTACACCACAGGTAAGAACTGTAACAGTCCCTCTGTCCTTTTGGTATTGACAGCTGAAATTACTTTTTATCAGAAATGTACAGATTTACTTGGTATTTGTAAATGCTAGGCAAGTACAAATGCCTCAGTCTAGGTAATGTAAGTTATGATCATGATGTCATAACTATAGCCGAGCCATGGGAGGGGTGACAAGGAGACCCTTAAAAGAGACGTACAGTAAAACCTTGGATTGGGAGCATAATTCGTTCCAGAACCATGCTTGTAATCCAAAGTACTCATATATCAAAGCGAATTTCCCCATAAGAAATAATGGAAACTCAAATGATTTGTTCCACAACCATTTATTTATAAGTCCTTCAGTTTATAGTCCATATAAAAAGATTATAGCAATGTGATAGGTAGTGTAACCATAAAATGTCCATCCACAAATGGCAGCCTCCACAAGGGGGATTAGAAGCAAAATCCAGCAGGAGCTACAGAGTATAAAAGAGAAGAGAGGCGCCTCTAATGCCCCGTACACACGGTCAGATTTTCCAATGGAAAATGTCCGATCGGAGCGTGTTGTCGGAAATTCCGACCGTGTGTGGGCTCCATCGGACATTTTCCATCGGATTTTCCGACACACAAAGTTGGAGAGCAGGAGATAAAATTTTCCGACAACAAAATCCGTTGTCGGAAATTCCGATCGTGTGTACACAAATCCGACGGACAAAGTGCCACGCATGCTCAGAATAAATAAAGAGATGAAAGCTATTGGCCACTGCCCCGTTTATAGTCCCGACGTACGTGTTTTACGTCACCGCGTTCAGAACGATCGGATTTTCCAACAACTTTGTGTGACCGTGTGTATGCAAGACAAGTTTGAGCCAACATCCGTCGGAAAAAATCCTAGGATTTTGTTGTCGGAATGTCCGAACAAAGTCCGACCGTGTGTACGGGGCATAAGTGTAGCAATATGTTGCTAAATGTTGTAGCTTCATTAAATGTACCCATATTGCTACACTTAGAGGCGCCTCTCTTCTCTTTATTACTCACTAGTTGTGACGTGACGCTACTTGTATATCAAGACATCGCTTGTATATCAAGTCAAAATTTATTAAAAAATGTTGCTTGTCTTGCAAAACGCTCTCAAACCAAGTTACTCTCAAACCAAGGTTTTACTGTATTGCCAAAGCTTGTTTGGTCATACTTCTCATGTGGGTCACAGGAGTGGTGACCTCACAGAGCCAGTCCAGACTCTGGAAGGATCCTGACAAGGATCTACCCAGACTTTGGAAGGATCCACCCTGATTCCTGAACAGCAGCTGGCTCAGCCGCTCCAGCCACCTCCCTAGCCCGAGGCTCCGGTGAGCACTGCAGCGGCAGAGCAGAGAGTGGAGACTGACAGTCACCACTCTCTGCTCAGAGCAGACCAAGAACTCAGCAACCAACAGTTATTTGATCGCTCAGTTCTTGGGCTTATAGCCAGCAGGGAACAGCTGCAGCATTGGACTGATCCTGAAACAGGGATGTGAATATAGATGTTTGTTTTTTCTCACACTTCTCCTTTTAAGAAGACTGTTTAGGCACATTAAACAGAAAATATGTGTGCATGTGAAGATAACAGAACTCTGGCACTGTATTGTTATGGACTAGAGAGGGTGCTGTTGAAACAGACCTTATACTCCCTGTGGTGTTTCAAGTCATCAAAAGTGGACAGCAGAAGCAGAAGCACAGATGACCTAGGGATAATTGTATTGGCTATGCAATAAGGAGAATTAGTTTAGCTGCCTTAGCAGTGCAGACTTATTACCCTCAGAGCTTCTGGCCAGCACTCCAGTGTGCCTAACCCAATCCCAGGGTATCCCCTTGGTTAAGGTTTCTAGTAGGGATGTACCGATACCTGTTTTTAAGACCAAGTACTGATACTTTTTTTCAAGTACTTGCCGTTACTAATTACCGATGCCTATCTTACCCTTGGATGCATTTATATTTTATACATAACCTGGTTCACACCAGTGCAGTTTTGAAATCGTGCAGTTTCAAAGCCGCAGATCAGTGCGATTTGGACATCTGATTTAAGTGCGGCCTGCGACTTCATTTAACAGAAGTCAATGCAAGTCGCAATAAATTTCTTAAAGTAGTGACTTGAGTCGCAACAATTTGAATGGTTCCGTTGCCGGCAATATGGTGTGAGTTTTCATGTGATTTTGAACTGTCAAATCATATGACAAATCGTGGACTTGAAGGCATCGATTTTAGTATTGGAGCATTTGCACGAGTACTCGTGCAAATGCATAACATCGGTACTGGTATCAGTGCAATGCTAGTTTCTAGTTCTTGTTTTGTTTTTATTTTGAATGACTACTAGCCCACCTCTTTCAGTATTTGCTTGCTGTGATGGTGGTAGAGGTAGGGGAAGCATTTACACTAGGACCCAGAGTCACTGGAGACACATGAAGTTGCTTCAGTATAGCTTGGTAATGCAGGCGCCTCAGGAACGAGCTTAGCAAGACGTGGGAAAGGAACTGGCCCAAGTGATGTACAGTGCCTTAAAAAAAGTATTCATACCCCTTGACATTTTCCACATTTTATAATGTTACAGCTAAAAATGTAAATGTATTTTATTGGGATTTTATCTGATAGAACAAACACAAAGTGGCACATAATTGTGATGTTGAAGGAAAATAATAAATGGTTTTTAAAATGTTTAACAAATAAATATCTGAAAAGTGTGGCGTGCATTTGTATTCAGCCCCTTTTACTTTGATAACCCCAACAAAAATCTAGTGGAACCAATTGCTTCAGAAGTCACCTAATAAGTAAATAGAGCCACCTGTGTGTAATTTAAACTCAGTATGAATACAGCTGTTCTGTGAAGCGCTCAGAGGTTCGTTAGAGAACCTTAGTGAACAAACAGCATCATGAAGGCCAAGGAACACACCAGACAGGTCATGGATAAAGTTATGGAGAAGTTTAAAGCAGGGTTAGGTTATAAATAAATATCCCAAGCTTTGAACATCTCATGGAGCACTTTTCAATCCATCATCCGAAAATGATAAGAGTATGGCACAACTGCAAACCTACCAAGACATGGCCGTCCACCTAAACTGACAGGCTGGGCAAGGAGAGCATTAATCAGAGAAGCAGCCAAGAGTCCCATAGTAATTCTGGAGGAGCTGCAGAGATCCACAGCTCAGGTGGGAGAATCTGTCCACAGGACAACTGATAGTTAAGCACTCCACAAATCTGGCCTTTAGGCAAGAGTGGCAAGAACAAAAGCCATTGTTGAAAGAAAGCCATAAGAAGTCCTGTTTGCAGTTTGTGAGAAGCCATGTGGGGGATACAGCAAACATGTGGAAGAAGGTGCTTTGGTCAGACGAAACCAAAATTGAACTTTTTTGGCCTAAAAGCAAAACGCTATGTGTGGCGGAAAACTAACACTGCACATCCCCCTGAACACACCATCCCCATTGTGAAACATGGGGATGCTTTTCTTCAGCAGGGACAGGGAAGCTGCTCAGAATTGATGGGAAGATGGATGGAGCCAAATACAGGGTAATCTTAGAAGAAAACCTGTTAGAGTCTACAAAAGACTTGAGACTGGGCCAGAGGTTCACCTTCCAGCAGGACATGGACCCTAAACATACAGCCAGAGCTACAATGGAATGGTTTAGATCAAAACATATTCATGTGTTAAAATGGCCCAGTCAATATCCAGATCTAAATCCATTTGAGAATCTGTGGCAAGAAAATTGCTGTTCATAGACGTTCTCCATCCAATCTGACAGAGCTTAAACAATTTTTCATAGAAGAATGGGCAACAATATTACTTCCTAGATGCTTTCTAGATGCGAAAAGCTGGCAGAGACATCCCCAAAAATATTTGCAGCTGTAATTGCAGCAAAAGGTGGTTCTACAAAGTATTGACTCAGGGGGGCTGAATACAAATGCACAGCACACTTTTCAGATATTATTTTGTAAAAAATTTTGAAAACCATTTATCATTTTCCTCCCACTTTACAATTATGTGCCACTTTGAGTTGGCCTATCACATAAAATCCCAATAAAATACATTTACGTTTTTGGTTATAACTTGACAAAGTGTGGAAAATTTCAAGGAGTAATAAATACTTTTTCAAGGCACTGTAAGGAAGCATTTATTCACTTTCCTGGTCACTAAAAGTCCCAAAATATTGTCAAACTAAAGCAGCGCTCAGATGATACGATTTCTTTCCTTCCACCACTGACTATGTTGATGGAGGAGTAGGGGCTAGCGCAGGGGGCCTTCCCGACCAGTAGAATACAATGATTGCATGCAGAAAAACCAGATAGGACTTGGGTACAATCAGCCTGCCAATACATGGATCGAAAGTCAGCCGGTCCCTGCTGAACCAGTCGAATTTCAATCCATGTATGGTCGGCCTAATGCCCCGTACACACGGTCGGACTTTGTTCGGACATTCCGACAACAAAATCCTAGGATTTTTTCCGAAGGATGTTGGCTCAAACTTGTCTTGCATACACACGGTCACACAAAGTTGTCGGAAAATCCGATCGTTCTGAACGCGGTGACGTAAAACACGTACGTCGGGACTATAAACGGGGCAGTGGCCAATAGCTTTCATCTCTTTATTTATTCTGAGCATGTGTGGCACTTTGTCCGTCGGATTTGTGTACACACGATCGGAATTTCCAACAACGGATTTTGTTGTCGGAAAATTTTATCTCCTGCTCTCCAACTTTGTGTGTCGGAAAATCCGATGGAGAATGTCCGATGGAGCCCACACACGGTCGGAATTTCCGACAACACGCTCCGATCGGACATTTTCCATTGGAAAATCCAACAGTGTGTACGGGGCATAAGCCTGTGGACAAGTAGTTTCTTGCTTTGAACTCCTTACATATTTTAACAAAGATATCTCTGAAACACAGTAATAAGCTTTATTACATTTCTGTTTGATAGTGTGAGTTTAAACCCTGAGGGGATAAAGTGTGTTTGGACCTGTCAGTCTATAGGTTCCTTGTTTAAAGGAGAGAGCACATTTCAGATGATTGGTGTGATACAGGCAGAGGTGCAGAGAAGCCTTTTTTGCTTCATCTATTTGTGGAGTGTAATACGGGAAAGTGGACTTAAAATGTGGACTTAAAATGATAAAAGACACAGAAACTTTCTTGAACACAGAAAGATTGTTATATTTATGGTGTGCTCACAGGACTTTAGTGTGTTACCAACGATCATATTATCATTTTATGGTCACTAAAACTGGTTTGAATAGTGCGCACATATTATACTTAATTTTTGATCAAGTAATTTAAGGTATCATGACTTAGAGGGTATGTAGCACAAGTAGGTTTTAATTTACCGTAGGTGATATACACTGTATTTAAAGTATCTGTGAGTAGAAGCCCTGTAATATATATATATAAAATAGAGTTACATATAGATCGGAGATGCTGAAAAAGACTAGTGAGCTAATGTGGACGTTGGGTTAGCTGTAAAATTAAAGTGGTTCTAAAGGCAGAAATTTTTTCATCTTAATGTATTCTATGCATTAAAGGAGAGGTACAGCCAAAACTCGTTGGGCTGTACTTCTCCTGTGGATCACTTCTGCACTTCTGCACTCCTGTGACCTGTGTTCAGCTGACAGCAGGCTTCAGCCTGTTTTCAGGTGATGTCGCAGAGCCAGTCAGGACTCAGGAAAGATTACGACCATATGGTCAGGATCCATCCACATGCCTTGACCGAAACCTGTCTCAGTCTCTCAGCGAGCCACTCGACCCCCCCCCCCATGCGCGCTCCACAACCATGCGCTGCAGTCAGCACAGGGGGGCAGAGCAGAGAGCCAACCAACTCTCAGGGAGCTCTGAAAACTGAGCGATCAGTGGTGTTTGATCACTTGGTTCTCAGTCTTAGAGCCGGCAGGAGGACAGATGCAGCATCGGACTGATGCTGCATCTACATAGGTAAGTAAAATTCTAGAAAAAAAAAACGATTCCTATACTTCTCTTTTAAGGTAAAAAATCTTCTGCAAGCAGCCCCCAGCCCCACTTATACTTACCTGGGCCCGATCTTGATCCAGTGATATGCACAAGAGCCGAGGCTTTCTTCTCTCTGTCCCTACTTATTGGCTCAGACTCAGCAGCAGGAGCCAGATGCTACACAGAGAGGTGGCCAGGGGGTCCCATCAAGATTTTGCTATAGGGCCCAATGATCAAGTTACATCCCCCATCATGATCCTGTTGATCCTATCTATGTCATGTTATTATTGGTGTACTGCTCCATTTGTGTCAAACATATAGAGCTAGTCCTATTTACCAGTTATATAAACTGTTCACATTTTCAAGGAGGTAGCATGCTGTGGCTTACAAAGTAAGTGCTCTTTTTGGCCAGGTACATATGCTGGTGCTCAGGACAGAAGGTATACTCTAAATTTAATATGGACTGTGGTGTCAGCTTTGATACTGTAGTACTTAGTTATTTATGTACCACCAAGGTACCCTCCCTGCTCAAAAGAGCATCATGCTACTACTGACTTCAAAGGCAAGTCCTCTTCCTGCCCTTTCTTTTTGGTAATGTTTTTAGTCGCAAGTGTTTGAGCTGTGGACATTTTGTTTTATGATATTATAGCCTACTGTACACTTTTTTGTTAAAAGCAGTGTGGTTCATTTACCAAATGATAATCATGTACTGTATGATCACATGATTTTGCATTTAGAGTGTAAGTAAATCATATGCGTACACAATTTACTATGCACCAGCAATGTAGGGAATGCAAATGGCTACAGTATAGATAAAAACATATATATATTTGCACATACACCACCTATACTGCGGTGTGCCTAAAATAAGTGTGATTTTTCTCTTACTTTTGAGTCTGCCTAACCACCATTGGCATTCTTACATGGTAACATAGAGTAACAAAACTGCATCAAATGTGCCAGACTATCAAAAAAGGTTTTCTTTGTAAGCATGTTTAGAAGTTAACCACTTCAATACCAGGCACTTAGACACCTTCCCGCCCAGACCAATTTTCAGCTTTCAGCGCTGTCGCAATTTGAATGACAATTGCGCGGTCATGCTACACTGTACCCAAACAAATTTTTTATCATTTTGTTCCCACAAATAGAGCTTTCTTTTGGTGGTATTTGATCACCTCTGCGGTTTTTATTTTTTGCGCAACAAATAAAAAAAGACCGAAAATTTTGAAAAAAAACACGTTTTTCTTTGTTTCTGTTAAAACTTTTTGTAAATAAATACGTTTTCTTCTTCAATGACAGGCACTGATATGGCTGCACTGACGGGCACTGATACGGCGGCACTGATGGGCACAGATGAGGTGGCACCGATGAGGTGGCACTGATGAGGTGGCACTGACGGGCACTGATGATGGGCACTGATAGGGGGCACTGATGGGCACTGATAGGTGGCACTGATGGGCACTGATAGGTGGCACTGGTATGCGGCACTGGCACTGATGGGCACTCATAGGTGGCATTGATGGACACTCGTAGGTGGCATTGATGGTTACTTATGGGTGGCACTGATAGTTGGCACAGATGGTCACAGATGGGCACTGATTGATGGGCACGGATGGGCACTGATAGGTGGCATGAATGGACACTGATGGGTGGCACTGGTGGCATTGCTTATTTGCAGTGATGCCCCTAAGGGTGGCATTGCTGGGCATCACTGCAACATAATTGTGCCAATCAGTGCCCATTTGTGGGCACTGATTGGCACAGATTTGGCACACTGGGTACATGTGGATGGCCATGGGGTACATACCTGGCCATCCACATGTTGCCCCTTCCCTGGTGGTCCTAGTGGCGATCCCTGGTGGTCCAGTGTGGTGATCTGCGGGGGGGCTGCGCTGATAAACAATCAGCGCAGACCCCCCCTGCCAGGAGAGCCGCCGATCGGCTCTCCTCTACTTGCGTCTGTCAGACGCGAGTGAGGAAGAGCCGATCAACAGCTCTTCCTATTGACAGCGTGATCAGCCGTGATTGGACACGGCTGATCACGTGGTAAAGAGCCTCCGCCGGAGGCTTTTTACCAAGATCAGTGTAGCGGTGTGTCAGACTGACACAACGCTCCACCGATCGCCGCGATGCGCGCCCCCGGGGGCGCGCTGCGGCATGTTATCCTGCTGGACGTCATATGACGTCCAGTCAGGATAACAGAACCACTTCCCGGACGTCAATCCACTATAGGGCGGGCGGGAAGTGGTTAAAGAACCAGTCAGCATAGAATATTTCATATGCTGGTGCTTTGACTATAGATCCAACTAATAAATACCAACATAGGCACATTACAATTAATGGGCAGTATTTTAGCTCAGTATAAAAAAAAAAAAAGCTGTACTGAGCTTTTTTAAGCTGCAGCGTGCAAGAGGCCTTAAGCCTCATACACACGATCGGACTTTGTACAAACTTTCCCGTGGATTTTTGTGCAAAGGGGGTTGGCCGTAAACGAATTAAGCATACACACGGCAGGACTTTTTCGGCAACATACACGAACATAGTGACGTTTCAAAGTACTGACGACACTTCAAAAAGAGGACGTTCAATTCTCCGGCGCCAACCTTTGGTCAACTTCTGTATTGTTGTCTGATCTTTTGCATTAGTTTTGAGCATGCGTGTTTGTAGTTCATACAAAAGTCTGATGGTTTTATGTACACACGATTGGACTTTGCTCCATTGGACTTTTGTTGCCGGAAAGTTTGACCGATGAAAACCGAAAAAGTTTGTCCGATGAAGTGTACACACGGTCGGATGTTGCCTTAAAACAGCTAATTTGCATGTTTGTTGTCAAAAAGTCAGATCGTGTGTACGGGCCTTTACACAGAGAGTTTATTTGGTATACTTTTTACTTGCTGCATGCAAGTTTAATTGCTTGGTAACCTGGTCATATATGGTATATTTTTTTATTTCAATACATTTTTCAGAAGTGTATCTGTGTGTGTTTTTTTTTTTTTCTTTGCTGCACTGTAAGGGAATAGACAGACATGCAGCAAACTTGGACTGCATCATAGGTATAAAAAAATCAGTGTACAATAAGGCATATATGCTCGGGGATCCCAGTCGCTATGCTCATGAACATGCACATGCGAGTCCGCAATTTAGGCATACACTGGATTTATCTTTGTACTTTGTCATTTATTTTAGTAAATCAGACCTACTATCTCTTAAGTCCCATATGGCAATATGTCTGTAAGATCCTTCAAAATGACAAATTTACCAGCCTACATACAGAACCCTAGTTGAACTTTATAAGGTTAATAAACATATGAATTTTTGACAACCCAGCAGAAACGAGAGATATACACGAAAACCTGGACCTTATGGAAAGTGTTTACCCTTTCAGAGAAAGGCTCTTATTGATATGGGTTCCATTAGTTGATTGAAACTGTGTATTATGCCTTTGAATCAGCTCGCCAGTAATATCCTTCCTTGTGTCCTTCCACCCCCCCCCCCCCTTTTTAAACCATTTATTTTTTTTATATACGTTTACTGTTTTGATGCGTTGTTATTATTTTTTGTTATGTTGATTTTTATAGAAATTGTTTTTCCTGTCTTAAAATAAAATTAAAATGTGAGAAAATAAACAAATGATTTACATACATTTGTTTGTGATCACCTGGGTGAACAGAAATTAATGTATATCTACAATATATGTATCTATTTTAAAACATTTACAGTAAATATTGCTTTTTTTTAGAAATAAGAAAACTATAAGGCAGATCTCCCAACCAACCTGGTTTAACTTTTCACTGTTCTTTTTTTTTTGCAGACTAGTCGTAACTTAAGTGGTGATCTGAATGGAGTAATGACAATACAAGCTAAACCATTACAACACAGACATTCTGGTCTCTCTGAGAAGACACAGTAAGCATAGAATTCTTAACACAAGTATTAAGTGCATTGTGAACCTGTCCTATGTGTTTTATAATTTACATGCCAGAGCCACAGCACACATATGGGAGAAAATGTATATAGAATGCTACTGTGTCAATAATGAAATGCGTTGCAGGTGCATCTTCACTTGTGCTATGCAGTGAACACTTCATTGAACACTTGTGTATTGTAAGACCATGCATCGTCTACAGCAGTTTATAGGGATACAGGTCTCAGAACAAAGAGTTGACTTCCCCAGTCCTTTTAAACTAATGTAGGGAGAACTTTTATCTAACTGATAGATGTTCCATGCATTTTATGTAGTAGCACTTATCAGCCTAAAGTATATGATTTGCTTTTTGTTAAATTATGACCTTTAAGAAAGGCAGTCCAGAGTGTAAGTATTGTAACTTTCTATGGCCTATTTTTAACACAGATTTGTATCTTACATTACATAGTTTAAATAATATTTATTACATATAATGATCACACTAATCATACTAATTCAGTATATTTTTATTTTGTTCAAAGTGAACAAGAAGACAAATCTTTAAACATATTTCCAAGAGGACTGAACTCTGCACGGAACCGGTTAGGAAAGTTGAATGACAGCAACGTTCTGTCATCTTCACGCCTTCTGCACACTCCTTCTAGGAAAACACCGACACATCGAAGACTGCCTGCTCTCACTTTAGAGCCCATCCCATCTAAAACTCCTAATGTTTACAGTGATGAAGTGCTCAGGGGTACAAAACTGTGAGTACAGCTCAGCAAACAACCAACAGGAATATTTTTCTTTCCTGCATTATTTAGTATCAGGTCGGGCAGTTATTATAGTGCTATTAAAGCAACGGTGATACACAAAAGGTTTAATCACAGTCATATGGCTGCAATTCTTTGCTCTTCACACAGGAACTACATTAACCACTTGACCTCCAGCAGATTTACACCTCTTCCTGACCAGGCCATTTTTTGCGATACATCACTGTGTTACTTTAACTGATTATTGTGCAGTCCTGCATAATTTATGTCATTTTTTTTCTCACAAATAGAGCTTTCTTTTGGTGGTATTTGATCAGTGAGTCTTTTTTGTTTATAGCAGAAAAAGAAAAGGACAATTTTGAAAAAAAACAAAACAATATTCTTTACTTTCTGCTATAAAACATATCCAATAAAAGAAAATAGAAAAATCTAATTTCTTCATAAATTTAGGTAAATATGTATTCTGCTATATATTTTTGGTAAAAAAAAAATCCCAATAAGCATACATTGATTGGTTTACGCAAACGTTATATTGTCTACAAACTATGGTAAATATTTATGGAATGTTTATTCATTTTATTTTTTTTATACTAGTAATGGCGGCGATCAGCAAATTAACCTCCCTGGTGGTATTCCAGAGTATGGCTCGGGGTGAATTTTCCATACCAAAAGCGGTAAATCCCAAGCCACACTCGGGAACGCATCGCAGGGGAAATTTGTTTATTAGTCCCCAGTATCCTGTGATGACGAGCTGTGTCCTCGACTCAATTCATCACGATGCCGAGCTCCGTTCTCTGCGAGCGTCGCGACGGACAGGGACGGAGCCTGGCGCCAAATTCAAAAAGTTAAAAATACATAATACTTACAGTAATGGAATCTGTAAGGTTACAGTGTACTGTATCAAATTATTTTACATCCCTTTCGTCCCTAATGCTTTGTCCAGTCCCCTGCATGTAGTTTTATATTATATATACTGTTCTTTCTGCCTGGAAACTTGAGATTGTCCATAGCAACCAAAAAGTGTCCCTTTACGTCAAAAGTGGATAAATTAGAATCACTTGCAGAATTGAGTGATAGTGATTTGTGGGGAAATTCATCATCAAACACTGAAAGTAATGACAGTGACAATTCTGCAACTGAGCAAATGTCAGTGTTTTTGATTTGATTACATTATTGAATATATTTTATTATTATTGTTATTATATTATTTGTTATAATTATTTATTATATTATAATTTATGATTTCACGTTTCAAACTTTATCATACCCGGGATGTCTACTAGACTCTTGTTTGGACAGATGTGTTATTCCTAAGAATTACAGGCCTACAATATAAAATGCCAAATTTCCATGCGAAACAATGTACCGCTTTCAGCATCAAAAATCTGACATAATCATACCGCCAGGGAGGTTAAAGCGGGACTAAGATATTGCTATGGATAATCTGACAGACTTTGCAGGAACCAGTGACATACTGTTACTGTACTAATGACACTGACTGGGAAGAGGTTAAACATCTAGGGCAATCAAAGGGTTACATGTGTGCCTAGCCAATGTTTTTGTGTACTGTATGTGCTGGGGTCATAGGCAGCATTCCTCCTCCTCCAAACACAACGAGGTTGGTTGATGCCAAAGAGCTTGATCTTGGTCTCATCTGACCACTACACTTTCACCTAGTTCTCCTCTGAATTATTCAGATGTTCATTAGCAAACTTCAGATGAGCCTGTACATGTGCTTTCTTGAGCAGGGAAACCTTGCAGGTGCTGCAGGATTTCAGTACTTCATTGTGTTACCAATTATTTTCTTGGAGACTATGGTCCCAGCTGTCTTGAGATCATTGACAAGATTCTCCCGTGTAGTTCTGGGCTGATTCCTCACCGTTTTTATGATCACTGAAACTCCACAAGGTGAGATCTTGCATGGAGCTCCAGACGAGGGAGATTGACAGTTATTTGTGTTTCTTCCATTTGCGAATAATCGCACCAACTGTTGCCACCCTCTCACCAAGTTGCTTGGCTATGGTCTTGTAGCCCATTCTAGCCTTGTGTAGGTCTTCAATCTTCCCTGCCTTCTTTGGATAGCTCTTTGGCCATGGTGGAGAGATTGGAATCTGATTGCTTCTGTGGACAGGTGTCTTTTATACAGGTAAAAAGCTGAGATTAAGAACACTCCCTTTAAGAGAGTGCTCCTGATCTTAGCTTGTTACCTGTTTAGAAGACACCTGGGAGCCAGAAATCTTGCTAATGGATAGAGGATCAAATACTTATTTCCCTCATTAAAATTCAAATCAATTTATATCTTTTTTGAAATGCGTTTTCCTGGATTATTTTGTTGTTATTCTGTCTCTCACTGTTAAAATAAACCTACCATTAAAATTATAGACGAATCATTTCTTTGTCAGTGGGCAAACGTACTAAATCAAATACTTTTTTCCCTCACTGTATATACAATAATAGATGAAAATTTGATTTCATTAATTTTATCTATACACAGTAAGATCGGGTGATTGCTAAGTCACTTTAGTCACAGAAATATGTATAGAAAGGCTGGTTCCAAAGGCTGGGGTAACTTTATACCCCAACAGACAGTAATTCTCTCAACCCTCTGTAGTCTCCATTATATTTTAATAGACTCTAAGCTATTCCAACTGCTGTATCTTCCCTTATACTCTAACAGATTGTAAGTTCTTCCACGGTCTGTATCCTTCCTTAAGGCTTGGTTCACTCTTGTGTGAGTGGTTGTGGGTGAGGGAATCGCACCTTTTCCCCCACCTCCAACTACAACGTGCTGCTCCTGTAGAGATGCGCCGGGCTGCAATTCATTCTTAATGGTACCCCCACACAGCTAAACACGCAGTGCATTTGCGGGTGTGGGAAATCGCATAGTGCAAAAAGCAATTACCCTGTAGCTGCAGTTTAAAAAAGTGCAGGAACCCTTTTCCTGTGCTGTTTTGCCCGTGCAAACGTGGGCCGCACCAACTACATAGGTGTGAACCTAGCATAAGTATTGTAAGGTCTTCCACCTTTTGGTATCTCTACTTTATACTCTAATACATATTAAATTCTTCCAGCTTTTTGTATTCTTTCTTTGTATCCTTATAGATTGTTCTATTATTGATTATCCTCCATTATATCCCATTAGATTGTAAGGTCAACTTTTTGTATCCTCCCTTTACCCCGTAATAGAGGGTAAGCTCTTAAACCCTCTGCTTCCTCTCATATTTTCCAATAGATTGTAAGCTGTTCTGCATTCTACCCCAATGTACTGTAAGCTCTTCCACCTTTTTTAATCTCCCCTATTCCCTAATAGATTGTAACCTCTCCTGCTTTCTGTGTCTTCCCTTTATACTTTTATATATTGTAAGCTATTCTACCTGTGTATCTCCCCTGATACTCCAAAAGAGTGTTTGCTGTTCCACCTTTTGTATACTCTTTTAGGCCTGATTCACACCTATGCATTTTTAGTGCTTTTTGCATTTTTCAGATTTGCACTTCAGTCCATTTAACATGGTTTCCTATGGAACACATTCTGTAATGCATTTTTAGTGCATTTTGCAGATTTGCACTAAAAATGTGAATCAGGCCTTAGACCCCAATAGAATGTGAGCTCTTCCACCATCTATATCGTCCCTTTTACCCTAGTAGATTGTTAGCTCTTCCACCTTCTTTAACCTTACCTTAAAGTTGAGGTCTATTGAGGCATAAGTTGCCCGTTGAACCCCTGATGCTTTTTCTGTCTGTAGTCTATGTAAATCGCATACTCCAATTTCCCAATTTGCATGTTAACATGGCCACTGCATAGGGATTCTGACATCTCTGAACCCCGAATTCCAAAGTAAACAGTGAAGATCTGAGAACTGCAGTTGCCTGATCTATTTCGGCCTTCTATCCTGCAATAGCAACCAGTGCTTTCAGGCTCACAAAAGAGCCCTGTAAACACTGGGGCCATGAGAGCTGAACAGCTAGCTGTATAGCCACTTGGAAGTGCTTCCATCCCACTAAACATAAAAAGACTAGCTTTTCTATGTTTGTAGCCCATGAACATCCACCGTGCCCTAAGCAACTGCCAAGGTCATCCTATGGGTGATCTGGCTCTAATCTATATTACAGTATGGCAGTGTTTGCACCACTCTTTTCTGTTTTGTCTCACCTAAATGCAATATGCTGATAGAGGCACATCAATGAATTTTAGTAATGGATGCTGTTGTTTTTTAACACTTTTTTTTTATTATTTCAGATACACAGGACTGGAAAGACTATCTTCACCATCCATCCAAATCAGCAGGAATAAGTTACCACCAATTAATTCTGATACAGTGGAGCAACATCTGCCTGTACCCAGTTCTCGTCATTCAGCTGTAAGATAGCATGCATATCTGTTTATTCAATAAAAATTAGAACCACTAATGTAAAGAAGGCATAACTGTTACTGATAAGAAATAGAAAGAAGCCAGTAATTTAAGCAGTATTTTTATCCTAATTTTGTAAGTAATTTAGTAAAAATCTTGTTCTGTGCCCAACTTTCTCTTTTCTATCCAGCAGAACAGGGGAAAGCATCCTCATAGTCGGATATCTAGTGCTGTGCCTGATACTACAGGAAGGCGGCCCCTACGGGAGAGAGCTGCCATTGTGGAGCAATTTTCAAGACCCAATACAACTCACACTTTCAGGGTTTGTCAAATCGTATTTTGCGTCTTATGCTTTCTGTTTATTGTAAACAAATATGCTGTTTTTTTTGTATATTATTACATGGTTAGCCTAAAGATAAACTCCAGGCAGATAGCTAAACAGTATAGAAATACATACAGTATCTCATAAAAGTGAGTACACCCCTCCCATTTTTGTAAATATTTTATTATATCTTTTCATGTGACAACACTGAAGAAATGACACTTTGATACAATGTAAAGTAGTGAGTGTACAGCTTGTATAACAGTATAAATTTGCTGTCCTCTTAAAATAACTCAACACACAGCCAATAATGTCTAAACCGCTGGCAACAAAAGTAAGTACACCCCTTAGTAAAAATATCCAAATTGGGCCCAATTAGCCATTTTTCCTCCCCAGTGTCATGTGACTCGTTAGTGTTACAAGGTCTCAGGTGTGAATGGGGAGCAGGTGTGTTAAATTTGGTGTTATTGCTCTCACTCTCTCATACTGGTCACAGGAAGTTCAACATGGCACCTCATGGCAAAGAACTCTCTGAGGATCTGAAAAAAATAATTGTTGCTCTACATAAAGATGGCCTAGGCTGTAAGAAGACCCTGAAACTGAGCTGCAGCATGGTGGCCAAGACCATACAGTGGTTTAACAGGACAGGCTCCACTCAGAACAGGCCTCGCCATGGTCGACCAAAGAAGTTGAGTGCACATGTTCAGCGTCCTATCCAGAGGTTGTATTTGGGAAATAGACGTATGAGTGCTGCCATCATTGCTGCAGAGTTTGAAAGGGTGGGGGGTCAGCCTGTCAGTGCTCCGCCGCACATTGCATCAAATTGGACTGCATAGCTGCTGTCCCAGAAGGAAGCCTCTTCTAAAGATGATGCACAAGAAAGCCTGCAAACAGTTTGCTGAAAACAAGCAGACTAAGGACATGGATTACTGGAACCATGTCCTGTGGTCTGATGAGACCAAGATAAACCTTTTTGGTTCAGATGGTGTCAAGAGTGTGTGGCGGTAACCAGGTGAGGAGTACAAAGACAAGTGTGCCTTGCCAACAGTCAAGCATGGTGGTGGGAGTGTCATGGTCTGGGGCTGCATGGGTGCTGCCGACACTGGGGAGCTACAGTTCATTGAGGGAACCATGAATGCCAACATGTACTGTGACATAATGAAGCAGCGCATGATCCCCTCCCTTTGGAGACTGCACCGCAGGGCAGTATTCCAACATAACAAAGACCCCAAACACACCTCCAAGACAGCCACTGCCTTGCTAAAGAAGCTGAGGGTAAAGGTGATGGATGGCCAAGTATGTCTCCAGACTTAAACTCTATTGAGCGTCTGTGGGGCATCCTCAAATGGAAGGTGCAGGAGCGCAAGGCCTCTAACATCCACCAGCTCCGTTATGTCGTCATGGAGGAGTGGAAGAGGACCCCAGTGGCAACCTGTGAAGCTCTGGTGAACTCCATGCCCAGGAGGGTTAAGGCAGTGCTGGAAAATAATGGTGGCCACACAAAATATTGACACTTTGGGCCCAATTTGGACATTTTCACTTAGGGGTGTACTCACTTTTGTTGCCAGCAGTTTAGACATTAATGGCTGTGTGTTGAGTTATTTTAAGGGGACAGAAAATTTACACTGTTATGCAAGCTGTGCACTCACTACTTTACTTTGTAGCAAAGTGTAATTTCTTCAGTGTTGTCACAAGAAAAATTACAATAAAATATTTACAAAAATGTGAGGGGTGTACTCACTTTTGTGAGATACTGTATATTGGAGTTATTTTACCTGTGAAAAAATGTGTAGTTTTCTCCATCCTGTTTTGAAAAATACACATTCTACGAGACAGCAATGTTAGTGACCTGACTATTCACTATTGCAGTTAAGCAACTAAGTTAGGTCACCTTCTTGCCCCCAGCTTGTTATTGGACAATGAAGGAACAGTAGCAGCATAATGAGGAGTCATCCTTCTGTTCACTCTGTACCCTCCTTTTGTCAGCTTACTAAAGTGCAGCTGTATAACAGATTGAAAGAGACTGATATGAAATGAAAATCAGGCATATAAAAATACTTTTATTTTTGATAAACATAAAACTGCATTAGTTGGTGTTTTTGTATCTATCTGGAGTCCAGCAATTAAACATATTGTTAATGCATAACTTATTTTTATTACAGTCAGAGACATCTCATAGAAGATCTTTTACTCCTTTGGATTTTGCTAATCATACATGGACAGGACAAGCTTTCCTAACAAGTAAGATCACATCTTGTGCAATACAGTATAATATTACTTCATGCCAAAACCATAAAACCCAGGAAACAAATCAAAATACGAACAAACAAATCCATCGATCACTCAGACTCCTTTCCTCAGACCCCTTTCACACTGGGGTCGCAGCGCTTTAGTACTATTTTATTGGCGCTTTTCGGCTGCTAGCGGGGTGCTTTTAACCCTAAAGAAGGGTTTAAAAGCGTCTGTGCTGCGGTGCTTCCGAAACGCTTTTCAGGAGCTTTGGAAGCGCTGCCCATTCATTTCACTGGGCAGGGCATTTTGGGAGTGCTAAATACAGCGCTCCCAAACCGCACCAAAGATGCTGCTTGCAGGACCTTTCCTAACGTCCCGCAAGCGAATCGTCCCAATTTGAATAGTCACACTGAAATGAACGAGAGGCAGTTTACAGGCGCTATTTCTAGCGCTAAAACCCCTGAAAACTGCCTCGGTGTGAAAGGAGTCTCAACATTTAAGAATACAAAACACGATAAAGAAAAACACAACATTCTACATCAACAACTGTTTACAACTTGGATCACAAAACCAAAACATACAACACAAAACAACGTAAAATGCAAACAGCACAGAATAATAAACATGACAATGTTAAAAAAAAAAATTCAAACAAACTGGGAGGAGACCTCCTTCAGCAAACAATCATGGATCAAAAAATTTTTTGACGTTTGGAAATTCTTTGTCCAAACCCTACCGGTTGGTAAGCAACAGTCTATAATGAAGTGTTTCCAATATACCAAGTGCGATCAAACTAGTTGCTAATTAATGACCCTCCAATTGATTAGGCATCCTCCACGTACTTGGAAATATCCGTTAAAACCTGGTAGTTAAGGCCTTCTCCTTTTCTATCTCCAACTATCAATTTTTTAACTGACCACTGTACATCCTGGTGCTTACTATGACTCCTTTCTAGACCCTGTTCTGCTAGTTTACTTTTAAATAATTTTTTTAAGACCTGTATATTGTCATGTTCTATTCTTTATTCCGCCAAATGTTGCATCCCCTGACATTGGTAAATGTGTTCTCACCTAAAATATAAATAATAAAAGTCTAAACAGAAAGTCATTCTAAAAAGGGGCTTTCCTGTATATATTTTTCAAATGAATATGTATCCCTTTTAGTCCTCTTGCATGTGGCCTGGGTGCCTCAGCTATAGCATATTTTAATCCATAGGGCTGCATTACAGAAAGCGCTGTGCTCATGTAACTGCTGGCACATTTATGGGCGTCATTTTTAAAACCTAAAAACTATAAAACTTTAAAAACTAAAATACGCTGCAGCTGTGGTTCAGGGGCATCACTACAAACTTATTTTATACTGTACGCCCATACGCTCATTTTTACAGCTGTGTACAAGAGGCCTAAAACAGATTTTTGTACTATTATTTATCAGTATGGACTTAGACCCGTTGAGCCTTCCTTCTAGGCTAGAGTGATAACAATCATATTTTATTGATTACCAATTCTTATCTGCTATCTATAAAAGGTTCTTGTGGGAGCAAAGGTGTGTTATAAGTTCAGTATATGGTAAAATATATTATATGCAATTTCCAACAAACTAACCCTTTTCCTCACCCCTTTCCTTGTATTCCTGTCTACATTAAAATGAAAAGAATACCTAACCTCAGATTTTCAATAGATTTTCCATAGATTGTACTAAAAGTCTGTTTAGCCAACGTTAGTGCTCCTGGTTGTCTGGAATAACAGCCCATCCTCCAAAATGTGTTGATTATGTTGGTGCTATTGAAAGGGGTTTTTACATAGCATTAATGAAAGTAGAAAATTCCTTGCAAAAATCGCTTTAAAAAGTACTGATGCTTGGTCATGGCTGGATCCCTCAGCTTCACATAACTTTACTAGACTCCATTGATGAAATCTGAATGCCAGAAGTGAAAATGGTTGCACAGGAGCTATCTCTTATCTTCATGCTGATATCTCCATGAAACACCTATAACAAATGAAAGAGGGAGAATGTGAATCTCCTGGGTGGAGATGAGTTCTCAGGTACATATATAAGTTGGGGTACATATTCAAATACTGACATCTATCCAAAACTGAAATAATTTGTTTTAGATAAAGGGCCCTTTAACATTTTCCAGTGATGTCAGAAACAGCTTATGGCATAAGTTGAGTTTTAAAAAAATCAACACAAGAGGCAATGGGGTTGATTTACTGAAGGTAAATAGACTGTGCACTTTTGAAAGTGCAGTTTCACTCTACAAGAGCAATTGTTTCAGAGCTTAGTAAATGAGGGAGAGCTGACTTCCATCATCCAATTATATGCAAACAAAAATGCTGTTTTTTTTTAAAATATCCCTTGCATGAGATTGGGTGTTTGTGTAAAGTGAAGCTTTAGCACATTTACTAAGCTCTGGAGCAACTGCACTTGCAGAATGCAACTACACTTTCCAAAGTGCGCAGTCTATTTGCCTTTAGTAAAATCAACCCATTACTATTAATCTGGTGTGTGCTGCTGGCTCCTGCATTCCTTAAAATCTTCCTCCGTTTGAGCCCCCTCCCCCATTCTATGAATTAAAGAGGTTGTAAATCTCCGGAAAAAAAAACAAACACTTGCAAGACAAAGGCATAATGAGCTAATATGCATCGCATGAAATACTTACCTTAGAACGATGCCCTGCAGTGCCGCCCGCACCCCGCTCCCACCGACATCTTTCCCAGAGTTACTCCCGGGTTTACGGGCTCCAGCGCTGTGATTGGCTGGAGCCGTGATGACGTCACTTCCGTGCGGGTGCCACCGGTCACGGCACGGGTCCTGGAGAAACGGCACAAGCGAGCTGTTCCTTCAGTGCACATGCACCAATGATGTCGACGGCAGCGGGGGGGGGGGTAACGAACATTTGACTCATCCACCTATCCTCCATTCATAGATCACATTTCATTCATAGATGCTATAGTACAGTTTCTATGATTTGCGGAGGTGGGTGAAAATTGTGGGCATAGTCAAACCCTCTTGAGTGCCTGCCAACAGTTCCCCAACTCCTGGGGGGGGGGGGGTATTTTAACTTAGGCTTTAACAACCATGCTGGAGAGTGTCACATTATCACTAGAAATAACAATAATTTACTTTTTTACTTCCAACGAGAGGTCAAACAACAGGCGTTTAGGTCCACCCGGATGGGATGAATTGGGCTTAACTCATCCCCTTCAGAATATACTATAAGCTGAACCTATCACCAGAACATGTATGTGCATGGGTACCAAGTCATTTTCTAAACAGAAAATTCCTCCATTTAATAGTTTCTATGATTGCAAATGATTATAAGAAATATCACTTTATTATATGTTTTGCTTTTCCCATCAAGGTTCCCAATATCAACCAAAATCATTTCAAAGGAATCCACCAAATGCGAGAAGAAAATTTCAAGTTGCCTCCTAATGAGCGGTAACATGGACAATGCTTCGTACCTAAATTAGTGGGTGCACAGCTCTCCCAATCCATGTGTTCACAAATAGTTCTTGTATGTAACAAACTGGCCACTTTTATAAAAGACTCTTTAAGAGATTTATTTGACAATGAGGATCTATTCTAATATATTCAACATAATATAATTATGTAATGTACCAAAAACAATACAATAATTTCATGCAGAAAGCTGTGTGAAAAAAAACATGTTGTCCCTCCCCTTGGTAATCGTTTTGTATAAAGCTGGCCATACACTGTGTGAAATTCTTTAGGAACCGGCTGAAATTCGCTCCATTCAACAAAAGTTGATAGTTCAATTGACTTATGTCGAAGAAACCTGCTGGAAATATTTCAGCTGAACAGTGGCTGCAACCAATGTTTGAGTTTTTGGACAGCCCTGGCTGTCAAAATACAATAGCTGCAGTCGGAGATTGATTTTTCTGTGCTATATAGCTTGGATGGAGGAATCAGAGTTTTCAGTTCATAGAATGAAAAGAAAAAATTAATGTATGGCCCCTTAAGCCTAGCAAATCATATCCTAGTGGATAAAGCACTTTTTAGCTTGGACGACATGATCATTATGTCCAGTAGCACAGTCACAGTTTTACACCAAGAAAAGCACACACAATTATTGAACCAGAGCTTTTAAGCTGCACTGAGTTAAGAATATCATAAACTTCTGCACAAAAAAAGGCTGCATAGCCTGGAGTTGTCACAGCATGAGACTTTAGTTCACAAAGCAAAGTGGTGTAGCAACCCACAGCAACAAATCCAAATTTGCCTTTGATCAGTTTGTTGCAGTCATACCAGCGAAAGATGGTTGCTGATCAGTTTATAGTGGTTATTGCACTTGCATGATGAATTTCGCCTGATCAAACAAAGGCCACTAATATGATCTACTAATATTTATCAGCAATTCTATTCGCTTGACATAAATATATACAGTATATATATGGCACATGAGAGTAATATCTTTCTGCCATCATTAGGCCCTTTAGTTCAAGTGCCAAGCTGAATATAAGCTTCTTTGCTGTAGCAGTCATTAAATATCCAGTCACGTGCTGGTGAATTTAGAAAACAGAAGCCTTTGGTGCATGATTAGATGTTTTACTTCACCTTACCTCATTGCATTTTAGTATATTACTTGCAATACTGAATTATTCTAGTCTCACCCAAAAAAATATCACAACAGAGTTCTATCAACTAAAGTGTATAAATACTGGATAAAAAAAAAATTCATATCTTTCTCTGCCCTCAAGACGCTTACAATCTAAGTTCCCTAATTTACATATTAGGGCCAATTTAGACAGGAGCCAAATAGCCTACCAGCATGTCTTTGGAGTGTGGGAGGAAACCCACACAGGCACAGGGAGAACATGCAAACTCCAGGGAGGTAGTGCCATGGTTGGGATTTGAACCGACGATCCTAGACCTGTTAGGCGGACGTGCTAACCACTTACTGCACTCTACTCCACTGCGCAGGGCATAACAAACACAAAAGTGTCAGACTCCAGTATAATATAATTATATTGCAATATATATTATTATCATCCAGGATTTATATAGCACCAATAGTTTGTGAATAAAGGGAGACAGTACTGTTAGAATACAATTCAGGGTTAGTGGGGCCTTGCTTGTAGGAGCTTACAATCTTTCATGATAATGCTCTTCACCAAACTGTTACAACCTTCCAAAGCTCCACTTCTAATTCTGGGCAAACTGAAAACTGGGTTATAGACCCTGATGATAGGATGTTCAGGCAATCTATCACATTGGGGGTGCCTTCTCTTCACTACCCTAATAGTATGTCAGAGCACTCCAATAGCATTAACAATGATTGCAACACAGAGGATAAGTTCTACCATATGCCAGTTCACATAGCTTAATATGCTTCATTTAGTTGAAGGGTACCTCAAATAGGATCAGTGAAGAGACTCGGGTTGCTCCAGGGTAATATTGTAAAATGCAGCACTTCATAGATTGGTGCTTACACATAGGGTTTTTTTAAAGCAATAAAAACAGCAGTGAAAATGTGCAAATTTTGGTATCATTGGTAGCATAGGGATTTCAGTTTATTGAGCTAAAATAAGTGAGAGATAAAAACACTGAATTATTGTTATCCCTTATGGCTTTTGCTTGTTCTCTTTTACCTTATGGAATAAGCTAGATTATAATATCATATACTGTAGCTGGAGATTATATATAACGTGTTTTTACATGATTTCCCATGTAATTATATGGAATTTTTATACACACAGATGCAGTATTTCATGCATCAGCATGTTATGTAATCAGGTCAGTATTTTCATGTTATTGCAACAGAGAGTTTTATTCAAACATCACAAGCCATTTGTGCAATGTTAGAGTATGTGTCACAGACATATTCATTATCACTTCACATTACATTTGTCACATAACGCACAACTAATTCATTTATAAGTTTCTTTCATTTATACTCTTTGGGAGAAGCAGATTGGTTGGAAAACCTTGTTAGTTCACTACTATTCTATCCTTGATAAGTCAGCACTAGAGGTGTCTGCAGCATGCCTCCCATGTACTAAGCCACAGGCTATACACAAGCAGGGGCCCAAGAGCTGGCAAAGATACCTGCAAGTGGTCCTGTCCAACTCCATTGTCAATGCCAACTAAAGGGCTAAGCATACAGGCATAGTAGCACATCTAAAGAGACACAGCTGGATATCAGGCTTCTAGTTTAAGATAGCTTATATTGCTGAAAAAGTGTTGATATGCACATGCAGTAAAAGTCTGTGCTGACCTTTCACACGTGTATCTGAAATCCTCCTATCAATACAAGAGACTGTTTGAGAGCTCTGTGCATCAATCTGCATCTTTTCATATGCAGCTTTAAGCCCTAAATTAATGATAAAGAAGATTCATACAAATCTGGTAAAGAGAAATGTCTCCATTGCCCAGAGAAACTAATTGGGTTCAAGCATTCATTTTCAAACCTGCACTCAAGATAAAAGCTCAGATCTGTTGTTTCTTCCCCCCACAAACACATCCATTTGGATTAAAGTATACCAAGTAATAGAGAATTCAGAACCTAAAGTTGATAATTACCAGAAAGATCCAGAAACATAAAAATACTTAAAATAATCTTTTACGTTGGACTGAGGTAACATCACTACAGTCAGTGATTTACAGAAGTAGAGACTGTTCTTAGTGTCTAGGCAAAAAATCCCAATGCAGTACACAATAGATGTATTGTCACTTTAAAAACACTTCAAGTACAGAAAATACCTCTTTATCTGCCATACCAAGGGAACTTATAGGGGTTGATTTACTAAAGGCAAAAAGACTGTGCACTTTATATTCCCTTTGTTGACTTCTTCATGTGAATATGTATGCTGTTCCTTTTTTTGAAAATATTCAATAAATAAACAATTAAAAAAAAAAAAGACTGTGCACTTTGCAAGTGCATTTGCTCCAGAGCTTAGTAAATGCATGAAGCTCTGCTGTTTTGCATCATCCAATCATGTGCAGTCTAAAATGCTGCTTTTTTTATTTCCTTGCACGTGATTAGGTACTTTTTGCAAAGTGAAGCTTTACCTCATTTACTAAGCTCTGAAGCAACTGCACTTGCAGAGGGCAACTGCAGTCTATTTGCCTTTAGTAAATCAACCCCAAAGTGTCCTGTTTGAGCTGATAGCATGTTGCCTCTGCTGCACAGAAATCACAAGCAGTGTTATTAGCCCTGCCACTTCTCCTTTGCTAAACTACAGAACACCTCCTTTTATGTTAAAGAAATAAGTAGAGGGGTAGGTGCTCTGTAGTCTAGCAGGAAAGAACAGAGCATGGCTTGAGATTTTGATATAGCAGTGGCAGAGTTGTCTGCTCAAACAGTAGTTAGGAACTCACAGGATTTCTGACAGGATCAACAGGCATTTTTCTGTACACTGAAGTGTTTTTAAAGTGGCCGAATGTGGCAACATGTGCATGTATTGCAGAGATTTATTGCATTTTTATTTTTTGTTGCCTAGACATACATTTAACAAATTAAATGTTTAATTAGCTAAATCAGCATTCATTGCAGTTATCAAATCATTTGGAATCAAAACCTCCCCTTTTTTATTTTTCATTTAATTGGGTACAATCATAGTGGTATAGCCATAGTGATGGCGGCTTTATCATATTCACTATGTTATGTAAATATCCACTTTCCAAAGTGAACAGTCCTTATTCCCATAGTAAATCAACCCCAGAAAATATCTGCGTATACCTGGGTTCTTTGAGACAGGCTCCTTTTAAGTAGCATTTTTATGTTATAAAATTAAACCAAAATCATAATACATTTTTTACAAATTGTGAAAAAATCAATGCATTTTACTGGATTCACGGCGCAATATACTGTACAATACATATATACCTATGTGTGAACTTAATATATAATGTTTACAATGAATATATTTTTGTATCAATATGACACTAGCATTTGTTTTGAAGAACATTTATGTATCTTACCCCAAAAAATCTTTCTGTGATATTGTAGATTACAAGTTTGTCTGCTGTTGATAACCTTCATAGATTGGTGACAGCCATGTGTTGAGTCTCGTCAGTGCTAGAAGTGCTGTATATATGTTTTGTGTAATCGTAAGTATAAGCTGTGTGCTAGAGGCCAGTTAGAAAAAACAATGTGCTCAATTAGGCCTTGTTCACAAGAGCTTCAGCTTGTACAGGAACGTTGGGTACAACAAGATTGTGTGAAGCTTACATACCGCTGAAGCCTACTCCCATTAAGATCTGGGTTTAACATTTTCAAACTGGTGGGTACCTTTTGCTGCCAAAGCAAATGTTACATTTTTTGCACAAATGTTAAAATGCACATTTCAGTCCTAAAGATTACTTACCCCCAAAATATTATTTTCAGTAAAAAACACACTTAAATACATTTTTGTGCACACAAGCGCAGCAAAATCTAAATGTTTATGTAAAATATAGAATGAGACAGCATCAAGTAAATACTGTAGATAACAAATATGTCAAGACTCAAAACTACATGTGCCTACAATACAACAAACTATGATACCCCAAATTGTTTATAGGTGACAAGACATAGGAGTTGATTTACTAAAGGCAAATAGACTGTGCAGTTTGCAGAGTGCAGTTGCTCCAGAGCTTAGTAAATGAGGTAAAGCTTCACTTTGCAAAGAGTACCCAATCATAGCATTTTTGCTTGCACATGATTGGATGATGGAAGTCATTTACTAAACTCAGGAGCAACTGCAGAGTGCACAGTCTATTTCCCTTTAGTAAATCAACCCCACTGACTTAGAGTTAATCATAAATGATGGCCCTAGAATTATTCCTGATTTTAGCATGTTCGGCACTGCCCAATGCACAGTGCACGCACGTTCATATGAATATGTGCTTGTGCAAAGGGGCTTTACATTTTTTTTTTTTTTTAATTTTGCACTTTCATTTTTTTCCCATTAATTTTATTGCTATCACTTTTTGTGTGACAGGTGCTCTTTTTAGATACTTCAGGGGTCTTTTGGACCCCGATGTCTCTTCTGCACTTAGGCAACTCTGATAGAGGAAACAGCAAAGCAGCTTCATTCAGCTCTGAACCTGAAAGTGCTCAGAGCTGAGCACTTCTGGATTCAAACACCACAGAACATATCACACCACCCACCATCCTGACGTGCCTTTTGTTTGGTTCTGTGAAAACTCCTCGCACACAGTCATGTCATTCACAGAAATCTGTGAATGAATGTACTACAAGTCCCGTCTTCCACTGCAGCAGATGGTCTTGTAGCTCTCAATGAACTACTGTTGTGGTAATTGTGGTAGTCCATTGATTCTTCCTTCAGCTCTGACTGACAGCCTGCATAGAGGCTCCTGTAAAATAAAAATAAAAAAATTCCTGCAAAAACATGCACTTATTTGTTTTTTCTATGAAGGTGAACTGAACCTTTTCATGTTTCAGTAAATCTTGCTGAAAACTCTGCAAATGCTTTGTAAGAGCTTGTTGTATGAACTGGGCTGAGACCCCATTCACACTAGTCAGGAGAAACTAGCCGGCCTTCACACTGCAATGCACAACATGTGAAATCACATTATTCTCTTTGGTGCCTGTTGATATTAATGCAACATTGTGTAGTGAGATTTTTAAAAAGGTGCAGCATATTGCTTTTTTGGCCCCATGGGATCATATGAAAAATACAAGTACTGTACATTTGATGCATTTTTGGCAGGGTTTTGTGCTGAACTGATTGTTTGTCTGTTACAAAACCCCCCCAAAAAAATGCATGAGTCATGAAAAGGCATCAAAATGCGCTACAAAAACACCGAAACACACATGATTATGCAGCCCTACTGGTGTGAACCTAGGCTAATACAAGCTAGAGCCTGTGTGAACAAGGCCTAAATAGGACTTGAACATATGTCACTTCTTCTAACATTGATTCTAAAACAGGTTCTTAGATACTCTAAGTGATCTTTTACTGGCCAACGTGTTACATAAACTTCACTGCTCATATCACTGGAATGTAAATATCTATGTCTCTTAGCAGGCATAAGGTATACGATGGGAAAATCCAACCCTACCTATAGGCTTTGACCTACAGATTTTTTCAGCTGCCACTCATTGCTTGTCACCCAGCTCTGTCAAAATTAGCATAATCAGAAAATAGTGATCTAATGTGTATGGGTAGCATATAGTGAACCTGTGCTTTTCCCAAGCAGGACAAAGAAAAAAGCGACATTGCACATCCCCCTTCCCAACAACCTCTACTCACCTTCTCATACTACTCTATGCAGCTGGCAGGAGCCTGGTACAGGGTAACATGTGACTCTATTTCCTGAAGGGTGACAGTACCGGTTATTGGTGAATGGCCAGCTGTCACGTGGAGACGGGAAGAGGGGGAAGAAGATGAGTATGTGCTGCTGGGTGATAAGACTTTATGGACAAAGCACAGGTTCTCTTTAATAGAAATACTGGAGCTGCCACTGTGAACTTGTTAATAAATGGTGGAGACCTTGGGCCTGTAATCCCTATCCGGGCTTTATTAATTTAATGATTCACATCCATGGGACAGGAATCTGGGATGGGCTTTTAGACCTACAGAAAATCGGAACAGATAAGAACTGCTCAGCAGTATTCACATAGCAATGTATTACACAATGCCCATTTAGCTACAAAAACTTAACAATGATGTACAATATGGTATTTTTTCAAGCTTGAGTTTTTACTACCTACACAGGACATGTCTTTACAATATCTGTATGTTTGTATTTACTTGCCAAATTATATTTTTGTAACCTTGTATATAAATTCATTTTTATATTTTGTACATTTTACTTTATTCAACGTAAATTTGTCAAATTGCAATTTCTTTATATACTGTATACGCAATGGAAATAAATTGATGTGTTTTGTAGGTGTGGTTTCTGTTTGGACTCTAATAAGTGATTTCATAAATGTTAAGGATTCTTAGAAGTTAAAGGGACACAATTGTACTCATATTTGTACCTGGCTTAAAGTGTTACTAAACTCACAGCAGTAAAATCAGTCTGTATATGCAGCATAGCATGCTTGTTATACTCATACTCACAGTTGAACTTAAGGGGTTAATCCTCTGCATTGTGTAAAAGGCTGTTTTATCCTGTATGGACAGATCCTCCCCTCCTGCATTGTCTATCAAGGGAAGGCCAGCTAACACAGGCAGTAGCTGACCTGCACATGCTCAGTTGTGTCCTTTATACTGGAGAGAATATTTACTTGTTCTCAGAGCTAGCCAGGTCACATGATATTGACATCACATGTGGGTGTATATACAGGCTGTAGTGAAAATCTCCTCCTACCTGTACTCTAAGCACTGGAGAAACTGTGCAGTTTATCATGTAACCGTGGTATACAGATCATCCAAAAAAGGTATATAGTGGCAATATTTTAATATAAAAAGAAGATTTATAATCTGTGGGCATTGTGGTGGTGGTGGTGGTGGTGGTGGGGATTGAACTATTTTCATATTACTGGGTTTAGTAACACTTTAAGGAAAGTATATGCTAGCAAGACTGGGATATAATAATTTGGTAATGCCTGGTATGCCTTTTGGCAGGGCAGTCCCAGTTCTCAAACCCTACAAGAACATTTAAATAAAGATGGGTGTAACGTTTGCATATATATAGCACTGATGCCTAAGTTTGTGTATATAGGGGTAGGGCTTAACGAGTAACTCGACTTTTGTTGAGAAAAAAAACTTTCCCCCCTCTGGGTGATCTATGAACATTGCAAGGATTGTAACAAACTTTGTTGCAGATTCCTACCTTTTGTTATTCTGAAGAAATCATGTGTGTTTGTCTGTGTCCATGTGCATCTAATGGGAGTGGTTTCATAATAATGAATCAGCTGCTGCACCTGCAGGGCTCTAATGATGAAAATTGCAGGGTCTGTATTCCTTTAGACATGATTTCCTATTGGGAGTATCTCACCAAAAATTACATTTTTGTTGAAGGGGATGCTTGAAATCTGATTTGTATCTTAGTGCAGACTTTTGGAAAAATCAGTAAGCCAATCACACAAGCAGGAAATTGTTTCTGTTGGGTGTTCTGTATACATTCTGTGTACAGAACACCTCCAGGTAGATATATTGCATTTTTCAGAAAAATTACAGCGCTGCAGAAAGGAAATTTTTAATAACATTCAATTACAATATGCCAAAAATAAATAAATATATGTGTATGCGCTAAAGGCTATAAATACGTGAACAAAGAATATAATAAATCTATACAATATTAAAAATTACTATAAATTATAAACAGTGTCACACACCTGTGAAGAAAGTGACTATAATCCACAATTGAATATATGAAAAATGGTAACATGCACCAATCATCTAGATCCCCCAGATGAAGACACGTATACCCTGTGCTAAAGACGCGTAGGGGAGGGGCAGGACGGAGCTTTCTACACACAGACAGGCAGAGGATTGAACACCGCACCGCACGCCACAGGATTCATCTGTATTGCATGTTTTGGAAAGGATGGTGCACTGACGCACCCAAGCATTGTGAGTACCCTCCTGGAGGGATTGTTTTTAGGGCTTTTCAAATAAATTCCTGGCGGTATTATGCTATGAGTCTCCTTTCTTTCATATATGTCACCATTTGAGCGAGATACAGATCATCACCAGCAGACCCTATGTGAGCCCTGGAGTGGCTCTAATGCGTGTTTTGACACTGTTTAGCTACTGTGTCACACGCTCTAAGGTGAGCGCATTATCCATTGGGGGTCACTGGAGAGCACTGCAGCATGCCTTAATGTGCACATCTCATAAGAAGAGCATGAGGAATATTTAGCACTTTTTCATAAAAACCAGCATGAGGATTGCCTGCTATTTGTTTGGACACTATTGTGCACTTTGATTTATATACTCTTATGAATGGCTTGGACTGAGATATATTCATTTGTTTCGGACACTTTATTTATCAAGTAGCACTTATATATATTTTTTTAATCATTTAAAGGATTTTTTTTTTTTTTTCTCACATTTTTTTTGCATGGTGCATGTTACCATTTTTCATATATTCAATTGTGGATTACAGGGGGTCCCCTAGTTACAAACATCCGACTTACAAACGACTCCTACTTACAAACGGAGGGAGACAACAGGAAGTGAGAGGAAATCTACCCCTAGGAAGGGAAATTCACTCCTGTAAGAGCTATTATGGGGAAAAGGTACCTCCACTGATGCTTTATCACCAATCCTTGTTTCCACAACAACCCAAAATTTTCAAAATCCAATTGTCATTGGGACAGAAAGTGAGGTGAAATCTTCTGAACAGGGGCACACACAGAAAAACAAATGGTACAGGGGTGTTAACCCTTCCTTATGCTATCCAAAAAGCTTAAAAATAGTTTTTTTGGCTGGAGCTACACTTAAAAAATGTACCTGTTCCGACGTACAAACAGATTCAACTTAAGAACAAACCTACAGTCCCTATCTTGTTTGTAACCCGGGGACCACCTGTATAGTCACTTTCTTCACAGGTGTGTGACACTGTTTATAATTTATAATAATTTTTAATATTGTATAGATTTATTATATTCTTTGTTCACGTATTTATAGCCTTTAGCGCATACACATATATTTATTTATTTTTGGCATATACACGGTATGGAACGTGGTTAGTGTGTGCAGCTGAATTAGGTTAATTTATTCACACCGAAGGCATTAACCCATTTGTGGCTCACAAGATTTTAGCACTATTCAATTACAATATGACTTGTGTCGTAATTGTATACGCTATGTTATTTTAGTTTTTAGCTTTTGCTTTTTTTTTCCCCACACAAAAGTGGAGTTACCCCTTAAATACTTTTGATCATTTTACATAATATTCGGTAGGGTATGTGCAAATAGTGTGGGTGAGCTTTTAGCCCTCATTCATACTATGTTGCGCAATGTCAGGTATAGGGTAGCTCATTCATTTTTATAGGCTGACCTATGCATAACAAATGCAATAAAGGATCTCAGACAACTTTTGGAGCTTTGACGTTTGCATATTTTTTTAACTACATGGCATTCCACATTTAACCATGCTTTTTTCACGCTTGAAAGTGTGCGTCTTGCTTGCCGTGTTTGGGGTGCAGTTAACAATAAATGGCACTGCAAATGCAAAGCAATACGTTCTTTTTTCTTTATATTATTTTGTGCATTTTGTGAACTTGCTACTATGCACTTTCACATAACACATAACGGGTTCCTATGGGTGACATTACTCCCATTCAAATCCAAGATATACTTTTTAATGTGGACACATGTTGGGAAAAATTCTTTCAGATAATAAATAAATAAGTGTGTTAAATACAGATGAACTATGCAGAGCAAAAGCTAGCTTGACCATAGAACATTAGCAGCGTATGACTAATAATAATAAGAAACATGAATCTAGGAAAAGCTATCAGCAGATAAAAACACAAGAAAAAATATTCCAAAGTACAACAAATGGCTACAAAGTTCACATGAGGATATGACAGAAGTAATTACCAGGGTCGCAAACTTTTCCTGTGACTGCTTACAGTATTACTTTTTTTGATAACTTTCCACATGTTAAATTGGAACTAAATCCTACAGTACAATTCCATAAAAACACACCGCCTCATTGAGAAGGTTCCCCATGTGACTAGTAGGGATGAGCCGAACACCCCCCGGTTCGGTTCGCACCAGAACCTGCCAACGGACCGAAACTTTGCGCAAACTTTAGAACCCCATTAAAGTCTATGGGACTCGAACGTTTGAAATCAAAAGTTCTGTTTTTAAAGGTTAATATGCAAGTTATTGTCCTAAAAAGGGTTTGGGGACCCGGGTCCTACCCCAGGGGACATGTATCAATGCAAAAAAAAGTTTTAAAAATGGCCGTTTTTTCGGGAGCAGTGATTTTAATGATGCTTAAAGTCAAAAGAAAAAAGTGAAATATTCCTTTAAATATTGTACCTGGGGGGTGACTATAGTATGCCTGTAAAGTGGCGCGTGTTTCCCGTGCTTAGAACAGTCCCTGCACAAAATGACATTTTTAAAGGTATAAAAGTCATTTAAAACTGCTTGCGGCTTTAATGTAATGTCGGGTCCCGGCAATATGGATGTTTAAGGGAACACCGCACCCAAATTAAATAAAGGAAAGGCCCTGTATACTCTGAACAGCAGTATACAGGCGGCCCAAACAAGACAGGGACTGTAGGTTTGTTGTTAAGTAGAATCAGTTTGTAATTTTGAACTGGTACATTTTTTAAAGTGTAGCTCCAGCCAAAAAATCTATTTTTAAGCTTTTTGGAAAACATAGGGAAGGGTTATCACCCCTGTAACATTTGTTTTGCTGTCTGTACTCCTCTTCAGAAGATTTCACCTCACTTTCTGTCCCAATGACAAATGTTTTTTGAAAATTTGGGGTTTTTAGTGAAACAAGGATTGGTGATAAAGCATCAGTGGAGAGGAGACACGTTTTTCCCATATTAACTCTTACAGGAGAGAATTTCCCTTCCTAGGGGTAGATTTTATCTCACTTCCTGTTGTCTCCTTCCGTTTGCAAGTAGGAGTCGATTGTAAGTTGGATGTTTGAAAGTAGGGGCCTGCCCTATATACTCTGCAGAAATTGGGGCCTTAGGTGTTGGTCTTGCCACAACACTGTAAGCCCTCACAGTTGCTCTTGGTGGACGCAGGAACGGGCCCTGCTGTGAAATATTATATCAAGAATTGTAATTACATGCACCTGTTGAACAGGGGCAGAAAAATTGGGCCTTTGGTGGTGGTGGTGGTGGTGGTGTTGCCACAACACTGTAAGCCCTCACGGTTACTCTTGGTGGGCACAGGAATGGGCCCTGCTGTGAAATATTAGATCAAGAATTGTAATTACATGTCCCTGTTGAACAGGGGCAGAAAAATTGGGCCTTAGGCACTGGTGCCACAACACTGCAACCCCTCACAGATGCTATAGTTGGAGCGCAGGAATGAGCCCTGCTGAAAAGTATTGCATCAAAAATTGTAATTATACGCCCCTGTTAAACGGGCTGAAAATTTGGGCCTTGGGCACTGGTGCTGGTGCCACAACACTACAACCCCTCACAGATACTCTGGGTGGAGCGCAGGAATGAGCCCTGCTGAAAAGTATTGCATCAAAAATTGTAATTACACGCCCCTGTTAAACAGGGGCAGAAAAATTGGGCCTTAGCCACTGCTGCCACAACACTGCAACCCCTCACAGATACTATAGTTGGAGCACAGGAATGAGCCCTGGTGCAAAGTATTGCATCAAAAATTGTAATTATACGCCCCTGTTAAATAGGGGCTGAAAAATTGGGCCTTGGGCACTGGTGCTGGTGCCACAACACTGCAACCTCTCACAAATACTCTAGTTGGAGCGCAGGAATGAGCCCTGCTGCAAAGTATTGCATCAAAAATTGTAATTACACGCAGAAAAATTGGGCCTTGGCCACTGGTGGCGGTGCCCAGAACCAAAAATGTTCTTACAAGCTATCAGCATGAAAATTGAGGAGGAAGAGGATTGTGACTCAGCATAACAGGATAGTCACTCAGCATCAGCATAGTCAGTCTTGAAGGAATCTCACATTAAAAAAAAAAATCAATCAGTTGCATCAGCATCAGGTGCTTGGTAGCTGGTGATCCAAGACTGATTCATTTTAATTAAGGTCAGCCGATCGACCGATTCGGTGGACAGGCGCACCCTGTGATCGGTTACAAAGAATCCAGCAGCACTGAATGTGCGAAAGAACGCTGGATGCAGGACAGGCCAGTAGCTCAATTGCATACTGTGCAAGCTCTGGCCAGTGATCCATCCTCAAGACCCAGTAACCCAGAGGATTTTGGTGGGAAAGGTGTCCAAGTCTGATCTTGCCCCTAGGTAATCCTGCACCATGTGAATCAGACCCTGGTGATGGTTACTGGAACCAATCAGGCCTTGGGGCTGTGGACTAAAAAATTGTCTGAATGCATCGGTCAGACGGCCACCTTCTCCACCGCTCCTTCTGTGACTGACCGAAGCCTCAGCAACACGTTGTCCAGGAGGACCAGGAAATTGTAACCCCCCTGGCTCTGGAAACACGTTGCACAAACCTTTCTGCAAGGCCTCCTGAAGATGTTTCATCCTCTGCTCCCTCTGCGACGACAAGATATGGTCCGCAACCTTACCCTTGTAACGTGGATGGAGGGTTGCCAGCCAGTAATCACCCCGCCCCTTGATACCACGAATACGAGGATCCTTCCGCAGGCTTTGCAGACTCAGGGAGGCCATGCAGCGTAGGTTTGCTGAGGCATTCGGTCCAGAGTCCTCTGGGTCACTGAGGACGACATGATCCGCAGCCACCTCCTCCCAGCCACGTACAAGTCCGTGGGTTTCTTCGGACTGTAAATGATCCCTTGAAGCCTGCTGCTGATGCTGAGTGCCAGGCTCCATCTCCATGCTGACACAATCCTCCTCCTCCTCGTCCTCTTCCTGTGTGATCGGCGGGCATGCAGGAACACTGTCTGGATAAAGGGGGCCTTGAGAGGTAAGGAAGTCCCCCTCTTCCTCTCTCTGTTCTGCCTCAAGCGCCCTGTCCATTATTCCACGCAGCGTGTGCTCCAACAGGTGGACAAGAGGGACAGTGTCACTGATGCATGCACTGTCACTGCTCACCATCCTCGTGGCCTCCTCAAATGGACAGGACAGTGCATGCATCCCTGACCATAGCCCACTGGCGTGGGGAAAAAAAAACAAGGTCCCCTGACCCTGTCCTGGTGCCATAGTCGCATAGGTACTCATTGATGGCCCTCTGCTGCGTGTGCAGCCGCTGCAGCATGGCCAACGTTGAGTTCCACCTGGTGGGCATGTCACAGATTAGGCGGTTCTTGGGCAGGTTAAATTCCTTTTGGAGGTCAGCCAGCCGAGCACTGGCATTATATGACCGGCGGAAATGCACACAGACTTTCCTGGCCTGCCTCAGGACATCCTGTAAGCCCGGGTACCTGCCCAAGAACCACTGCACCACCAAGTTAAGGACGTGAGCCAAACAGGGTACATGGGTCAGTTGTCCCTGTCGGAGGGTGCAGAGGAGGTTGGTGCCATTGTCGCAAACCACCATACCTGGCTTAAGATGGCGTGGCGTTAACCACCTCTGAACCTGCCCCTGCAGAGCTGACAGAATCTCTGCCCCAGTGTGGCTTCTGTCCCCCAAGCACACCAGCTCAAGCACCGCATGGTATCTTTTTTCCTGCGTGCTTGCGTAGCCCCTTGAACGCCTACGGAGCACCGCTGGTTCCGAGGACAAATCAGCACAGGAAGAGGCCATGGAGGAAGAAGACGAGGAGGGGGTGGAGGAGAGAGGTGTGGCAGAATCACCACTAGTAGAATTTTGGAGGCGTAGTGGTGGAATAACCTCCAACACTACTGCACCCTGTCCTGCATCCTTCCCAGCTGCCAGAAGAGTCACCCAGTGCGCGGTGAAAGATAGGTAACGTCCCTGTCCATGCCTGCTGGACCATGAGTCAGCTGTAATATGCACCTTACCACTGACCGCCCTGTCCAGCGAGGCCAAGACATTGCCATCCACATGCCAGTAGAGAGCCGGAATCGCCTTCCGTGAGAAAAAGTGGCGTTTGGGAACCTGCCACTGAGGAACCGCACATTCCACAAACTCACGGAAGGGGGCAGATTCTACCAACTGAAAAGGCAGCAGTTGATGTGCTAGCAATTTAGCCAAGCTAGCATTCAACCGCTGGGCATGTGGATGGCTGGGAGCGAACTTCTTTGGACGGTGCAGCAGCTGGGGCAGGGAAATTTGCCTGGTACAATCTGACGTCGGTGTACCGATAGCAGATTGCCCGCAAGTACTTGGCTGTGACACAAATAATTCTACACCTTCATTCCTCTCAGTGCAGGTTTCAGAGGTTTCAACGCGGCCAGCTGCCGAAAAAAAGGACAAGCGTGTCCCACGGCCACGTGCTGATGAGGATGCACCGTCTCCACAACCAGCACTGTTGCCTCTAGACACAGAGCCTGCTTGCCCTGCTTTTATTGGCTTGTGACTGTCTGCCTCTCCTTGTTGGCCTTCCAGACATACTAATGGCCTGCAGTGAGATGTAGCTGCACAAAGCTGGGATGTATATATATACTGATCTAATATACTACTATTGCCTACCTGTAGTATTATTAGTATGAGAGCACCAGCAATTGTCTTCAGGTAGCTTTAGGTGCACACTGTGCAGAGGACACAGTACACTAACTGTAAATACTGCAGCTGCCTGCCTGTGGTATTAATAGGATCAGAACAACAGAAATTGTCTTCAGATAGCTTTAGGTGCACACTGTGCAGGGGATGCAGTACGCTAACTGTAAATACTGCAGCTGCCTGCCTGTGGTACTAATAGGATCAGAAGAACACCACCAATTTTCTTCAGGTAGCTTTAGGTGCACACTGTGCAGAGGACGCAGTACACTAACTTTAAATACTGCAGCTGCCTGCCTGTAGTATTAATAGGATCAGAACAACAGAAATTGTCTTCAGGTAGCTTTAGGTGCACACTGTGCAGAGGACGCACTACACTAACTGTAAATACTACAGCTGCCTACGGTACTAATAGGATCAGAAGAACACCACCAATTTTCTTCAGGTAGCTTTAGGTGCACACTGTGCAGAGGTCACACTACACTAACTGTAAATACTGCAGCTGCCTGCCTGAGGTATTAATAGGATCAGAACAACAGCAATTGTCTTCAGGTAGATTTAGGTGCACACTGTGCAGAGGACGCACTACACTAACTGTAAATACTGCAGCTGCCTGCGGTACTAATAGGATCAGAAGAACACCACCAATTTTCTTCAGGTAGCTTTAGGTGCACACTGTGCAGAGGACGCACTACACTAACTGTAAATACTGCAGCTGCCTGCCTGTGGTATTAATAGGATCAGAACAACAACAATTATCTTCAGGTAGATTTAGGTGCACACTGTGCAGAGGACGCACTACACTAACTGTAAATACTGCAGCTGCCTGCGGTACTAATAGGATCAGAAGAACACCACCAATTTTCTTCAGGTAGCTTTAGGTGCACACTGTGCAGAGGACACAGTACACTAACTGTAAATACTACAGCTGCCTGCCTGTGGTATTAATAGGATCAGAACAACAGCAATTGTCTTCAGGAAGCTTTAGGTGCACACTGTGCAGAGGACGCACTACACTAACTGTAAATCCTGCAGCTGCTTGCCTGTGGTACTAATAGGATCAGAACAACAGCAATTATCTTCAGGTAGCTTTAGGTGCACACTGTGCAGAGGACGCACTACACTAACTGTAAATACTGCAGCTTCCTGCCTGTGGTATTAATAGGATCAGAACAACAGCAATTGTCTTCAGGTAGCTTTAGGTGCACACTGTGCAGAGGACGCACTACACTAACTGTAAATACTGCAGCTGCCTGCGGTACTAATAGGATCAGAAGAACACCACCAATTTCCTTCAGGTAGCTTTAGGTGCACACTGTGCAGAGGATGTACTACACTAACTGTAAATACTGCAGCTGCCTGCAATACTAATAGGATCAGAAGAACACTACCAATTTTCTTCAGGTAGCTTTAGGTGCACACTGTGCAGAGGACGCACTACACTAACTGTAAATACTGCAGCTGCCTGCAGTACTAATAGGATCAGAAGAACACCACCAATTTTCTTCAGGTAGCTTTAGGTGCACACTGTGCAGAGGACGCACTACACTAACTGTAAATACTGTAGCTAATAGGGCTAATAGGATCAGAAGAACACCAGCAATTTTCTTCAGGTAGCTGTAAATACTGTAAAAATACCTACCTGCCTGTCAGTAGGAAGAGAATAACAGGAACGGATTTAGCTAAACTGAATACAGTGTGTGTATATATATATATATATATATATATATATATATATATATATACACACAACACCTAGGATGCATATATATACACAATACACTGTAAGTGCAGCTAACTGACTCGCCTGCCTACTCTATCTAACTTAAATCAAATGACACTGTCTCTCTGTCTATCTCTCCGCCGCCACCACAACACACTACACAAGGCCGCCACTCAGGCGACCTTAGATAGTGTGGGGCGTGTATTAAACCCCCTGAGCCATAATTGGCCAAAGCCACCATGGCTTGGCCAATTACGGCTCTCTGTACAGACAGCGCTGTGATTGGCTAAGCATGCAGGTCATAGTGCATGCTTGGCCAATCATCAGCCAGCAATGCACTGCGATGCCGCAGTGAATTATGGGTCGTGACGCGCCACTCGAACGACCCATAACGTTCAAAATTCGATGAACGGTCGAACATGCAATGTTCGAGTCGAACATGGGTGCGACACGAACTCAAAGCTCATCCCTAGTGACTAGAAAGGAATTTATGTAAGTTTATTATGAGGCCTCATGCACACATTTAGGGGCATCTAGCATTTTTCTTTCTGCCTCCAAACGATCCTGCATGATAGCCCATGTGTCCATGCAGACATAGAAAAAACCTCCACTGCCAGCACTTCCAGGAGTAAGGGCTTTATGGCAGAAAAATGTGTCTAAACACGCATTAATTCTAGGTGCGTTTTGCACTTGAACATTAAGAGGTTTCTATGGCATGAATTAATTATTATTCTGGCCAATGATTTAAATAAAACGGCCAAGCGCTTTTTTTTTTTTTTTTTTTAAATTGTAAAAAATAAATTCCATCACATAGGGCAGTGGTTATTAACCCTGTCCTCAGGGCCCACTAAAAGGCCAGGTTTGCAAGATAACTGAAATACATTACAGGTGATATAATTTGCTGTTCAGTGATTGCAGTATTCTAGTCTGCATCTCCCCAAGGTAATATATAAAACCTGGCCTGTTAGTGGGTCCCTGAGTACAGGGTTGATGACCACTGACATAGGGGACAAAAAGTCCCCATGTGATGATTTTTTGGTGACAGGTTCTTTAGACCTGGTTCACACTTGTGCAGGTGCATTTTTTCAATATACATCTTTAAACCATTGAAGTCTATGGAACCAAAAACCAGAAAAAAAAGCTTGGCCCTTTCCATAAAATGCACAGATGTGAACTACATCCATAGGAAACCATATTAAATGGCCTGTAGTGTATTTCTGCAAAACTGAAAATGCACTAAAAAATGAATAGGTGTGAACCAGGCCTTAATGAGACATCCACGGTCTAAAAGACCATGCATATCTCTCCCTGAGCTCCATTGAATGTAATGACAATGAGGACCCAGAAGCGATGTCATACGTGTCACTACCAGTTCAGGAACAAGATGAGGTGGAGACTAGACATATGTCCACTTTCGTCCCTCCCCTCCACCTGCCGGCACACCCGCTATGTCAGTGCTGGGCCTGCATAGCGGGGGAAGGGGGCACTTTACCAGTGTGTGTGTGGAAGCAATCGGGCAGCAGCGGAGCCGTCCGATTGCTTAAACCTGACAATCAAGCCCTGCTGCTTGTCTGCAGCTGGGCTAAATGTAGATTAATAACTATCTGCCCAGCGCCCAGAGCTGCATGTCCCAGGCATCAGGTGATACAAATTGCGCATCCCTGTGCCAAGAGGAAAGGTGTCTAGGAGAGATGGCAGAACTTCCTGTGTGCATGAGGCCTTATGCTTTCTTTGTTTTTCACTACCTGCTGTTTAACCCCTGCTCCTGCTGAAGCTGGCACCATTTTGTAAAAAAATGCGCAAGCACTCCGATGTAAGGAGCAGTGAGAAAGTAAGGCGTTTTCTTTCCGAGAACAAGCACGTGTGGCACAGACAGAGGATTACGTCACCACAGCACAGGCGCTCTGAAGATCACGGATAGTGTGACGGGAATGTAGGTTAAACTGCGCATGCGCAGGTGATGTCACCGGAGGAAATAAACAGCGGAATTTCAGGAACGGAGTAGCTTTTCGAGAGTAGCAGGTATACACAGGTAGTATGTGCAGTATGCATGCAGATGGGGCAAAGTGTATAAATTGAGTTCAGTTCCGCTTTAAATTCACAAGGATCCTTTCTGCCTATGCTCTAGGTCAGGGGTCTCCAAACTTTCTAGGCAAAGGGCCAGTTTACTGCCCTTCTGGCTTTAGGGGGGCCAGAGGGTGGACAGAGGGAGTAGAAAATTCCCCTGGCATCAGTACCCCATCATTGGTTTTGATGGAAGGAATAGTGCCCCATTGTTGATATCAATGAGAAGAATAGTGCCTCATTGATGGTTTTAGTAGGTGGAATAGTGCTCCATCAGTGGTGTAGTAGTGCTCCAAGGGCCAGATAAAGGCAAGCAGAGGGCCACATCTGGCCCCCTGGCCGCAGTTTGGAGGTCTAGGTTGCTCTAGGTTGTTGTTGAATTATTATACCAGCTCAAATATTTATTTTATATTTACCAAGTCAGTTTTACATTACCATAATGCATAGATGTGAAGGCACACTAAAATTTGATTCCATGGATAGCTGCCCTTCTTTTTCCTGGCAACTTTTATCCACAGCGCTGGTCCCTAGTAGTGCTGACAGCTATCCTGCTAACTGGCCTTGATTTAGGAGTATTTTATGCAGACTTTGACTGAAAAAAATTACTTTGCACCATTGTAACCCTCCCCATACACAATCAAAAAAAGCCAAATTTTTTAAATGTACTTTTTACTTTATGCTCTGTTCTCTACCTCTATTCTTGCCTAGGAGAGAATGACGTGGACCCTGCTCATGGTGCTTCCTGGGATATTCACATCACACATCTAAGGAGGCATCAGCTTCCACACCAACTCCAAAGTTGGCAGGACCTGGTGGCACATCAGGTGTCAGAACCTTGAAGACACAACTGGTTCCTAATGACGTAGGAAGGAAGATAGCAGTGTGGCAGCAGAGGACAGCAGTTTCATTCTGGTTGTCTGAGCAGGAAGGAAGATAGCAGTGTGGCAGCAGAGGACAGCAGTTTAATTCTGGTTGTCTAACCGAATTAGGGCGGTTTGCAGGCGCTATTTTTAACGCTATAGCACCTGCAAAACGCTCCAGTGTGAAAGGGGTCTTACAGTGGTGGGCACAGGAATTCATTCCCATACAACCTAAACGGCTCACACACATATCCATGTTTAGGGTATGTTCACATCAGCCGCTGTTACAATGCCCTGGCTGTTGTGCAGTGCGGTCCAGCCAGATCAGCTCGGGGCTGATGCACTGATCTTAGCGCATCACACTGTTCACTTTTTTTTTAATTTTATTGTAATGTCACAGAAATCTCATAAGATTCAATTGGCCACCACTCAGTGCAAGGCAGTGGATTGCCTCACGCTACGTTGGAAAAAAGTACTGCACACAGTACTTTTTTCAACTCACACTGTCCACACACTACTGAAATGCAGTGATGTGATCGGGTAGATAAGGAGACAAGGCATTTTGCATTGTCATGTAGTGGGACTGTGCTAGAATAGCTACTGAGGGCAGTCCCACCGCATCTGGTGTGAAAAAATCTTTATAGTGGATACCTTAGAGAAAAAGGCAAGAAGGGGATGATGAAAAAAAAAAACAAAAAAAAACACCACAGGGGCTCAAGTTACTTTTTATGGTTATGATTGATGACCGTATTTTCACAGTTGACACTGCCAGGTAGGTACTACATAAAGAGGTGCCAGGGGCTGGGAGATTCAAGATTTTGATATGGAAGCCCTAGACACAGAAAAAGTAGTGCAGAAACTTATTTTTTTGTTGCTTTGACTCGAGTCACAGCGATTAAGACATCACCTATTGAAATGAATGTGCTGCAACTTGTCATGCTACTTACTGCAGCTTGTGATACAGAAAGTCTCATGACAAGTAGCAACACATTCATTTCAATGGGTGATGTCTTAATCGCTGCAACTCAAGTCAAAGCAACAAAAAAATAAAAGTTTCTGCACTACTTTTCTGTGTCTCTGGTGCAATTTGAGTGCCATAGACTGCAATTTTAAAATCACAAAAGTCGCAAGGAAGTCCTATCTTTGTCTTATCAATGTGACTTTGGCTGCAACATGTTCCAACTTCAGTCAATTTTCTGCTGTGTACTTATGGCCCAGCCATTCCTTGATCTGTAATAATGTCTGTTTATGAAGTGATGGATATTACAACATAGTGATGTAAAATTATGAAACATCCTCATTTGAAGAAAAGTCACCCTACTCACAATGCTTATGTTCCTGTTTTGGCACTGCACATTGATTTCTAAACACATGCTGCCCACTCACTTCTATCACATGTGATTTTGAATTAAGAAGCCTCAAGCATAACCTGCCAACTTCCATATGTTTAGTGGCACACACACAGGATGCCTGCTTTCACAATATTTTTCATTGTGCACTAAACTTCTGGCAGAGGCCATCAGACTGAACATACAGTAGATATAAAAGGAATATAATTCAAAAGCAGTGGATATAAATATCACTTTTTGCAGCTGATATCTTACTTAAGTTTAATCAAACTCATAGCCCATCTACATAAAATACTTGGCAAGTTATCAGGTTATAAAATAAATCCCATTAAAACAGAGGCACTTCCATTACATATCCTGCAACACCCAGTGAATTTGCTCAAAGCCAATTAGGTATATGGCCTGGAGTGAGAGAGAAATCATTAAAATTCTTAGACACCCACATAAACTCTTCTTTTCAGACTCTTTATGAAGTCAACTTCTCCCTACCAGTTCAGGAAATTCAAATTGCTCAAACATTGGTGCTTTTGTAATCTCCTTTTTTTGGATGACTCAATAGCATTAAGATGACCATTCTCCCAATGATCCTTTACCTCTGTGAAACACCTCCTATTCCTCCTTCATCAACACAATTACGTTATCTACAAGGAGACCATAGGAACACTAGGTCTGTCCTACTATCTCACAAAACACAAAGGGGACTCAGCGTCTCCCACATAGAAACATAAGAAAGTGATGGCAAACAAAAAGACCATATGGTCCCTCAAGACTGCCAGAGCACTGCCCCAGTGTGAAAGCACTCAGGCTTTCACACTGGAGTGAGAGGAGAAGCGCTTTACGGGTGCTATTTTTAGCGCTATATCGCCTGTAAAGAGCCTCAATGCGAAAGCAGCCTTACTGTGGACTGACTCATTACCTCTGTTGGAAGTCTATTCCAAACAGAGGTAGTGAGTCAATTAACATAACAGTAAGGCCAGCAATAGACAAAGGAAATTGGTTGCAGGAACAAAATTCCTCCTTCAACACAGTGTTGACAGCGGAATCCCTGCCATAGAGCCATTGTGTTCTCCCAGTGGGAAGGGCGGGGGCACATAGTGATTACCACTTGGTCTTACCTGGTTAAATACTATTTTGCCGCTCATTTAGAACATATACCATCCTGGTTCACACACCAAGCTGAAAACAACTGGATGGAAATAGAAAATGGTGGTCCACTCCAACCCCTGCACTAAAAAATGAAGAGGGGAGATATGCAGTCCCTTCTATCCAAGGACATGTTATACTTGATGATGTTATGGATGGCACTGAAACGAGTTTCCCCTCCTAATGATTGCTGGACGGTTTTATTAATTCCCCTTCATTTTCCTTCACATTAACTGCAAATGTTATACAACCTGTATTTATGTATTACCATGTCAAGTTGGTTGTTTCATTTTGTTTCTGTATGTTCTATTATTTTATCCTTTAATAAAGAAATCCTGATTGTCAAAAAAAAAAAAAAATGGAAAGAGAAAGTGTTATGCCCCATACACACGATCAGAAATTCTGCCAGCAAAAATCAGATGTGAGCTTTTGGTCAGAAATTACGACTGTGTGTATGCTCCATCTGACTTTTGCTGGCAGAATTCCAGCCAGCAAAAGATTGAGAGCAGGTTCTCTATTTTTCGGTCGGAAAAAGTTCCTATCCCAAAATGTGTTCGTCTGTATGCAATTCGGACATTGCAAAAAATCACGCATGCTTGGAAACAATTTGACGCATGCTCAGAAGCATTGAACTTCATTTTCTTGGCTCGTCGTAGTGTTGTACGTCACAGCGTTCTTGACGGTCGAAAGTTCAGAGAACTTTTGTGTGACCGTGTGTATGCAAGCCAAGCTTGAGCGGAATTCTGTCGAAAAAACCATCCAAGATTTTTCCGACGGAAATTCCGCTTGTGTGTACGGGGCATTACTGTCTCCTATGCACTTTACTAACTCCATATAGAATTGTTGTCAAATAAAGTCCCTTTTAGCCTCCAAAGTATCCACCACTTACCAAAATTATACATAACTCTGACATTTGCAGATAGCCTCTGTAACTGTAGTTTGGGCCCAAGCTGGATTACTTGAACATATTATACATCTGGGAACATACCAATTCAGATGTTTGAAGAACTTCGCAGAAAACATAATTTGCCTAAAAACGAATGTATTCCTATTTGCAACTCAATCACTACATGTCATCTTAGGCTCTACAACTTTATCTAAAAATGACCTACCATGCCCATACAAGCGCCTATTATCATAAGGCATAGAAACATAACTATAAGGAAATAGTGGACAATGCTTCAACAAATTATACCAATGGTTCTGTACCTCCAAATCCTTCTACATTCATATAACCCTCAGATTTTCAATAAATTCATATTGAAGGAATGTTAGAGACAGAAAATTGGGTGGTACCCTGTATCATATTTTTGGGCAATGTATGATGATTTAAGTTTACTGGGACAGTGGGATGACTTTACTCCACCAAGTCCTAGGTCAATAATTTCCTGTTATCTTTTAAGCTACCTCTTTCATACTAACTTTCTCCAGTTTCATAAAGTCACCACAGACACCTAAAAATTAACAACACATATTCTTATGGCTGCTAGATGATAGATTCTCTTTAGATGGAGGACGATGGTGAGTTAGGACAATTATGGTGACAATGGTGAATTAGGACAATTAGTTCAGTGGTGACCTGTGTTTTTCCACACTGGATAAAAGCAGGAAAACAATGGTTAACTCTGTGCTCCATTCACACAACTCTGGTATGAAGTGCAGTGCTGTGAGTTGCAGTAAAATGCATGTGTTTTTACCAAGTGCCCTGGATGGCACCTCATGTCACTGCACAGCAGCACAACACACCATGCTGTTGTGCAGTGGCATGAAATAAAGTTTAAAAAAAAAATGTAAGCAGGGCGATGTGCTGGAATGTGCATCACTGCTTCCTGCCGGTGCTGACACTCTCACTAACCCGCAAGTTAAAGTGCTGTGTTTTACTGTGAGGGCTAGTATCAATGTAGTCTATGGCAGATGCCCAGATAGTGTCCCTGCTGTTTAGCTTCAGCATCAGCACAGTAGAAGCAATCAGAGTTTTGGAGTGCAGCAGCCAGCCCCCTTCTATTGTGTCCCACCCCTTCAGTTTAATAAGGGGTCCCCCTGAAAAGCATTAACTTACTGCAAGGTCTCAGATGCTGGCAATTGACAGTGCACAGTTGAGGGAACTCCTAGACTGCTCCTCGAGGCTTCATATGGCACAGCTGAAGGGAGACTGGGGATGCGGAAGTTTTCCTACTGCTGTGCCTTGCTGAATCTGAGGTCTGGTAAGTGGGGGTGCATCAATTTTTTGTTTTAGGAAGGAGGAAGTAAGAATTGCAGTCTGGGAGAGTTTCTTTTGGTGGGGGGGTTAAGGAAAGGGGGGGTGGGTTTGCTTTTGGAAAACGGGGGGAGTTTCTTGTAGAGCAGTTTACAGGGGGTGGTTAATGGCAGGGATTTGCTTCTGGGAGGGAGTTTAATTGGATGAAGGGAGATTTTCTTCATAATTAGAATATTTTCCTGGGGGAGAGGGTATTGACTGAGGGAGATATTTTTGCTTTGGTGGGTCCGTTTAGAGACAGGAGGGTTTAATTTTTGGGGGGATATTTGAGGGAGGGAGATATTTTACAGTGGGAATCTTTGCTTGGGGAGAGAGGGTTCTTAGGAGGGAGAGGGGGATTCTTTTTCCTTTAAAAGAGATGTTTTTTTTTAAATTATACTTACCTAGGTGGATGGAGCATCGATCCAATGTTGCCTCTGTCCCAAGCTGCTTCTAAGCCCAATCACAGAGCGATCAAGGACCGCTGATTACTCAGGTCTCAGCCTTCAGTGAGCAAAGAGTGGTGACTGTCAGTCCCTGGCTCTGCCCCCCCTCCCCCAAGCTCACCGGAATACCAGGCTGTGGAGGGGGCAGTAGCAGCTGACTCAGGGTCTCTGCGGCTCACTGAGAGGCTGAGCAAACTGCTGGTCCAGGCATCTGGGTGAATCCTGACTTTAAAGTTAGGATCTTCCACAGCCTGGACCTGCTGAGTGATGTCAGCTGACAGCGGGCTATAACTGTCTGTCGGCTAATAATGGGTAACAAAAGTGCAGAACGAACTGCGCTCCTCCCCAGGAGAAGTACAACCAAGCAGTATGCCGTCCCTTCAGAGCGCATGCACCACCAGTGACATCACTGGCTGCTTTCCATGTGAATATCTCCTAAACACCACAAGTTCAGGAGATATTCACTATACCTACAGATAAGCGTTATTATAGGCTTTCTTGTAGTTACAAGTTCAAAAGCTGGGTTTGCTACAGTTTAAGACCAAATAAAAGCCAACCATATTGACCAGGTGCAAAGGGCACCATCCTGTGGTAGGCAGTGCACAATATTTCTTATTTTTTCATCTCGTAGCCTCCTTGGCGGTTTTCCCGAGTGTGGCTCGGGGTTAAAATTCAGGACCATTAGCGGTAACCCCGAGCCACACTCGGGATTACATCGCAGGATCCTGGTGCCTCCTTACTTACCTTGTCCCCGGGATCCTGCGATGTCCCCCGCTGTGTCTGCGGGCTCCGTCCTCCTCCGAAGCCTCTCCGTGCCAGGCTCCGTTCCCTGCGAGCGTCGCGACGCACAGGGGCGGAGCCTGGCGGCAAATTAAAAAAAAAGTCAAAATCATAACACATACAGTACTGTAATCTTACAGATTACAGTACTGTATGAAATGATTTCACATGACTTTTGTCCCCAGTGCTTTGGCCCATGCCCTGCATGCAGTTTTATGTGATATACACTGTTCTTTCTGCCTGGAAACTGGAGATTGTCCATAGCAACCAAAAAGTGTCCCTTTACGTCAAAAGTGGCTTTAGACCAGCTAGAAAACAGCGATAGTAAATTAGAACACTTGCAGAATTGAGCGATAGTGAATTGTGGGGAAATTTATTTTATTACTATTTATTTTTTTTAATTATTTATTTTTATTTATTATATTATAATTTATGTTTTTGTGTTTCAAACTTCATCATACCCGGGATATCTACTAAACTCTGGTTTGGACAGATTTAAGTGTGTTATTGTTAAGATTTACAGACCTACAATATAAAACGCCAAATTTCCATGCAAAATAATTGTGCCGCTTTCAGCACCTAAAATCCGAAATAATCATACCGCCAGGGAGGTTAAAACATTTCATAACATTTCTTAGGACACATTTTTGTTAAGGTTTAAATAAATCACTGAATTTACTGCCTACCACAATATGTTGACCTTTGCACCTGCTCAACTTGCACAGTAAGGTTAGCTAAAATCCAGTCTTGGGTCTCATTCATACATCCTACATGACCATGGTGCAGCAAGTAAACTGCATATACCTGCACCCGGGATCAGATGTTTTAATATCTGCTCAGCCTGTAAACCTGAGTGATGGGCTGAAAAGAGCCAAGGCTGTCTGCTGCTGTAAACATGCATCCACTTGTACCTGCACATCCAGTGGTTACCTGCAGGTAGGGATACATTTTGCCCTTGGATAAAATCTCTCTGCATCCAGGGTTAGAAATTTGTCCCTAACGGCAGGTAACCACTGTGACCCACGGATTGTTAGTGTGTCGCTCAGGCTTAATCGATGTGGGGAGTGTAACGAGCCCCTGCTCGCTCGGTTCCAGTCTCCCGACACTCCTCTGTGGCTATTGAATCAGATTGCAGATCGCAACGTCTGATGGTTCGGTCATCCGATGCTCCGGGATTCGAACTACAGCTATGTGGCATTCTAATCCAGTTATATGTGATAGCTCAGAACAAACACCAGGCAGGTTGTATGTAAGTTCAAACAGGAATCTCACTTTTATTGATGCACACAACACAATTTTATACACAGCAGTTTGAACACCCCGCCCCCAACAACCACTTTCCTATTGGTCAATTGTAAAGTACACTCTAGTCTTCACTTGTCCATGCAAATGAGGACTTGAAACAGGGTCAGCAGAGAGTGGTCCGATAGCTTGAATAGGAGGACTGATATGTGTAATGACACAGAGAAGCCCCAGGGGGTAATTAAAGTACATAAACAAATAGTCAAACACAGAACAATGCCTTCCTTCCAGACCATGGAGCCGTCTGGAGAGGGTTAGCCTTAAGACAGGTCAGAAGACCCCCCACTGTGTAATAGTATCAAAGGAGAAATACTTCAGTATTCCAAGCTTCATGACAATCCAGTATTCCAAGGTTCATGACAGGGAGTAATGTAGATGATACCGAATGCGCTGCAGAAGTGCCGGCAAGGGATGGAGCTCATCCCAGATCCTGTAGTCACTGAAGGGAAGAGAGAAAAAAAATCCCTGGTGCCACACATCCACGGAGTCCTATGGTAATGCAGTAGTGATGGGAGAGACCTCAGCCTGGGTTCCTGCCAGGCCACACCCCAATATGTTTTGCTTTGTCCCCTGGAGCTTAAACATGGGGACCACTAGATGTGCAGATACATGTTAACAGCAGTGGCTCTGTTCAGTCCATCACTCAGGTGAACAGGCTGAGCAGCTGACAAAAATTGGAACATCTGGGATCCTGGCTGTAGGTATTCATGGTATATTTGAAATTCCATGGCCATTTAGAACACATGAATGAGATCTGAAGCCTGGTGCACACGGTAAGTTTTTTTTAGTTCAACCCAGCGGGCTGAAGGAAAAAAAAAAACTATTGAGCTTAGGAGGAGCTCCCTGTACTAATGAGTACACTACCGCACCACAACTGCGTGATTTGCATTCTTTTCAGTTGAGGGGATCATTTTTGCTGCGCTGCAGTGCAAAGTCTCATCTCCCCACTCTGCTGTCACGTTTTTACCATACCTCCCCCCACATAAAAGTGTAAATGATGCCTTTAAGTTTGAAAGACCTGAACCCCCCCCAGGAATTATCTATGGCCCTGGTCTATGGCCATTAACCCCTTCCAGATTGGGCGCATGCATATATGCGGCCTCATGGAAGTAGGTCTTTATCCATGGGGCCAATGTCATCACTAGGGTTGGTGTCACCTGGTGCAAAAAAACATGGTCCCACCCCCTCTCCAACAACTATAGTCCCCTGTGACAGACCTAGCCGGGAAAGAGACTTTTGGAGGGGACTGTATGCTAGCCTCTTGCCGATCGATCGGGGGCCCTTGCATTTGGGGGAACGGTGCGCTTTGTGAGCTGTATGCCTGGGGACCCTTGAGATGGTATTACTGTGGATTCGGGTCCTGGTCCCCAAGGACACACCAATTCTGGGGACCCTGGATTTGCCATATTGGAATAGTGGCTGATTCATAATACTGGGTTAGAATGGCACATAGCTGTAGTTCTAATCCCGGAACATTGGATGACCGAACAATCAGATGTTGCGATCTGTAATCTGATTCTATAGCTGCAGAGGAGTGTCGGGAGAGTGGAACCGAGCGAGCAAGGGGCTCGTTACATTGGTTGGCAGCAGTGGGATTTGCTCTCCAGTTACTGGGACACTCCAAACCAGCCTGCAGGAGAGCCACGCTGAAAGACTTACTTGAGAGCCGTGGAGGGAATGGTGGGATTGTGCTTCCTTACCCTGAACACATCCAAACCATCACCTGGATCCAAGGTAGCGGGATACCAGGAGAGGAGAGATACCAGCCACCATGGATGAGGAATTCAGAAGGAGGTTGCGAGAGAAGGAGATACAGCACAGAGGACCAGTATCAGAGCAGGTCCTGCTAGGATGGTTTGATTCTATCCGCTGTGAACTCTGGAAGGAAGCGCTAGCCCGTGAGCAGCGACACCAGGGAAAAGTTCTCCCCTCCATCCATGTAAGGTACTGGTCGCAGTATGAAGTGCGAATGCTGTTTTTGGGGGAACAGCCGAACCAGGAGTGGACAGCCGAGTTAAGCGGGCTGATCCGGGCAGAAATGCGGTTGGACGAGAGCTACAGAGGCCTCCAGTGGTATGTAGCCCAAGTGTGCCCATGGACACCGGATGACAGCCCCACGGAAGGCTTTGACTACGATGGCCTGGGATTGTTATACTGGAGGCTTTCCAGGGACCCTGACTTTGGAAGTGATCGGGAGTGGCGTTTGGAGGAAATAATGGAGCACAGAGAGCGGAGAATGAATGTCTCAGAAGTGCACTGGGCACTGGAAGATTTGGAGTTTCTAGCCGTTCAGGAGTGGGAGTTGGAGATCGCCTATAAACAGCTGTTAGACTGCTCAGCAGCAGGGTGGTGCTCCCTTTGCCTGGGACTATCATGAAATACCAGTTGACAACTCTGAAATCCTGGCGGAAGAGTTGACAATGTGGCAGAGTAACGGTGTGCTTTGCCAACCTGCACCCGCAGCTATGGAGGCAGAGGTCTTATGGCGGATGCAGCAAGTGCTGACTGACCTTGATGAACCTGTTTCTGCATTGGATGATCTT